>NW_025963652.1:0-134602 GCF_910591885.1 Bombus terrestris | reverse complement strand
ACAACGTGGGACACCGTTGGACATCGTTGGGACAACGTGGGACAACGTGGGACAACGTGGGGACAACGTGGGGACAACGTGGGACACCGTGGGACAACGTGGGACACCCGTTGGACACCGTGGGACACCGTTGGACACCGTGGACATCGTGGGACACCGTGGGACACGTGGACACGTGGGACAACGTGGGACAACGTGGGACAACGTGGGGACAACGTGGGACAACGTGGGACAACGTGGGACAACGTGGGACAACGTCGGGACAACGTGGGACAACGTGGGACAACGTGGGACAACGTGGGACAACGTGGGACAACGTGGGACATCGTTGGACTCCGTTGGACACCGTGGGACAAAGTGGGACAACGTGGGACAACGTGGGACAACGTTGGGACAACGTGGGACAACGTGGACAACGTGGGACAACGTGGGACAACGTGGGACAACGTGGGACACCGTTGGACATCGTTGGACACCGTGGGACAACGTGGGACAACGTGGGACAACGTGGGACACCGTTGGACACCGTTGGACACCGTTGGACACCGTTGGACATCGTTGGACACCGTGGGACAACGTGGGACAACGTGGGACAACGTGGGAAACCATGGAACAACGTGGGACAACGTGGGACACCGTTGGACATCGTTGGACAACGTGGGACAACGTGGGACAACGTGGGACAACGTGGGACAACGTGGGACAACGTGGGACAACGTGGGACACCGTTGGACACCGTGGGACACCGTTGGACACCGTTGGACATCGTTGGACACCGTGGGGACAACGTGGGACAACGTGGGACAACGTGGGACAACGTGGGACAACGTGGGACAACGTGGGACAACGTGGGACAACGTGGGACAACGTGTTACAACGTGGGACATCGTGGGACAACGTGGGACAACGTGGGACAACGTGGGACAACGTGGGACACCGTTGGACAACGTGGGACACCGTGGGACACCGTTGGACACCGTGGGACAACGTGGGACAACGTGGGACCACGTGGGACAACGTGGGACAACGTGGGACAACGTGGGACAACGTGGGACAACGTGGGACAACGTGGGACAACGTGGGACATCGTGGGACAACGTGGGACAACGTGGGACAACGTGGGACAACGTGGGACACCGTTGGACATCGTTGGACACCGTGGGACACCGTGGGACAACGTGGGACAACGTGGGGACAACGTGGGACAACGTGGGACAACGTGGGAAACCATGGAACAACGTGGGACAACGTGGGACACCGTTGGACATCGTTGGACAACGTGGGACAACGTGGGACAACGTGGGACAACGTGGGACAACGTGGGACACCGTTGGACACCGTGGGACACCGTTGGACAACGTGGGACAACGTGGGACAACGTGGGACAACGTGGGACAACGTGGGACAACGTGGGACATCGTGGGACAACGTGGGACGAACGTGGGACAACGTGGGACAACGTGGGACAACGTGGGACAACGTGGGACAACGTGGGACAACGTGGGACAACGTGGGACATCGTGGGACAACGTGGGACAACGTGGGACAACGTGGGACAACGTGGGACATCGTTGGACACCGTTGGACATCGTTGGACACCGTGGGACAACGTGGGACAACGTGGGACAACGTGGGACAACGTGGGACAACGTGGGACAACGTGGGACAACGTGGGGACAACGTGGGACAACGTGGGACAACGTGGGACAACGTGGGACAACGTGGGACAACGTGGGACACCGTTGGACATCGCTGGGACAACGTTGGACATCGTTGGGACACCGTGGGACAACGTGGGACAACGTGGGACAACGTGGGACAACGTGGGACAACGTGGGACAACGTGGGACAACGTGGGACAACGTGGGACAACGTGGGACAACGTGGGACAACGTGGGACAACGTGGGACAACGTGGGACAACGTGGGACACCGTTGGACATCGTTGGACACCGTTGGACACCGTTGGACACCGTGGGGACATCGTTGGACACCGTGGGACAACGTGGGACAACGTGGGACAACGTGGGAAACCATGGAACAACGTGGGACAACGTGGGACACCGTTGGACATCGTGGGACAACGTGGGACAACGTGGGACAACGTGGGACAACGTGGGACAACGTGGGACAACGTGGGACAACGTGGGACACCGTTGGACACCGTGGGACACCGTTGGACACCGTTGGACATCGTTGGACACCGTGGGGACAACGTGGGACAACGTGGGACAACGTGGGACAACGTGGGACAACGTGGGACAACGTGGGACAACGTGGGACAACGTGGGACAACGTGGGACAACGTGGGACAACGTGGGACATCGTGGGACAACGTGGGACAACGTGGGACAACGTGGGACAACGTGGGACAACGTGGGACAACGTGGGAAACCATGGAACAACGTGGGACAACGTGGGACACCGTTGGACATCGTTGGACAACGTGGGACAACGTGGGACAACGTGGGGACAACGTGGGACACCGTTGGACACCGTGGGACACCGTTGGACACCGTTGGACATCGTTGGACACCGTGGGACAACCGTGGGACAACGTGGGACAACGTGGGACAACGTGGGACAACGTGGGACAACGTGGGACAACGTGGGACAACGTGGGACAACGTGGGACAACGTGGGACACCGTTGGACAACGTGGGACACCGTTGGACATCGTTGGACACCGTGGGACAACGTGGGACAACGTGGGACAACGTGGGACAACGTGGGAAACCATGGAACAACGTGGGACAACGTGGGACACCGTTGGACATCGTTGGACAACGTGGGACAACGTGGGACAACGTGGGACAACGTGGGACAACGTGGGACAACGTGGGACAACGTGGGACACCGTTGGACACCGTGGGACACCGTTGGACACCGTTGGACATCGTTGGACACCGTGGGACAACGTGGACAACGTGGGACAACGTGGGACAACGTGGGACAACGTGGGACAACGTGGGACAACGTGGGACAACGTGGGGACAACGTGGGACAACGTTGGACACCGTGGACACCGTTGGACACCGTGGGACAACGTGGGACAACGTGGGACAACGTGGGACAACGTGGGACAACGTGGGACATCGTGGGACAACGTGGGACATCGTGGGACAACGTGGGACAACGTGGACAACGTGGGACACCGTTGGACACCGTGGGACAACGTGGGACAACGTGGGACAACGTGGGACAACGTGGGACAACGTGGGACAACGTGGGACAACGTGGGACATCGTGGGACAACGTGGGACAACGTGGGACAACGTGGGGACAACGTGGGACAACGTGGGACAACGTGGGACAACGTGGGACAACGTGGGACAACGTGGGACAACGTGGGACAACGTGGGACAACGTGGGACAACGTGGGACAACGTGGGACAACGTGGGACATCGTTGGACACCGTGGGACAACGTGGGACAACGTGGGACAACGTGGGGGGACAACGTGGGACAACGTGGGACAACGTGGGACAACGTGGGGACAACGTGGGACAACGTGGACAACGTGGACAACGTGGGACAACGTGGGACAACGTGGGACAACGTGGGACAACGTGGGACACCGTTGGACATCGCTGGACACCGTTGGACATCGTTGGACACCGTGGGACAACGTGGGACAACGTGGGACAACGTGGGACAACGTGGGACAACGTGGGACAACGTGGGACAACGTGGGACAACGTGGGACAACGTGGGACAACGTGGGACAACGTGGGACAACGTGGGACAACGTGGGACAACGTGGGACAACGTGGGACATCGTGGGACAACGTGGGACAACGTGGGACAACGTGGGACAACGTGGGACAACGTGGGACACCGTTGGACATCGTTGGACACCGTTGGACACCGTTGGACACCGTTGGACATCGTTGGACACCGTGGGACAACGTGGGACAACGTGGGACAACGTGGGAAACCATGGAACAACGTGGGACAACGTGGGACACCGTTGGACATCGTTGGACAACGTGGGGCAACGTGGGACAACGTGGGACAACGTGGGACAACGTGGGACAACGTGGGACAACGTGGGGACACCGTTGGACACCGTGGGACACCGTTGGACACCGTTGGACATCGTTGGACACCGTGGGACAACGTGGGACAACGTGGGACAACGTGGGACAACGTGGGACAACGTGGGACAACGTGGGACAACGTGGGACAACGTGGGACAACGTGGGACAACGTGGGACAACGTGGGACATCGTGGGACAACGTGGGACAACGTGGGACAACGTGGGACAACGTGGGACAACGTGGGACAACGTGGGAAACCATGGAACAACGTGGGACAACGTGGGACACCGTTGGACATCGTTGGACAACGTGGGACAACGTGGGACAACGTGGGACAATGTGGGACACCGTTGGACACCGTGGGACACCGTTGGACACCGTTGGACATCGTTGGGACACCGTGGGACAACGTGGGACAACGTGGGACAACGTGGGACAACGTGGGACAACGTGGGACAACGTGGGACAACGTGGGACAACGTGGGACAACGTGGGACAACGTGGGACAACGTGGGACAACGTGGGACAACGTGGGACAACGTGGGACACCGTTGGACATCGCTGGACACCGTTGGACATCGTTGGACACCGTGGGGACAACGTGGGACAACGTGGGACAACGTGGGACAACGTGGGACAACGTGGGACAACGTGGGACAACGTGGGACAACGTGGGACAACGTGGGACAACGTGGGACAACGTGGGACAACGTAGGACAACGTGGGACAACGTGGGACATCGTGGGACAACGTGGGACAACGTGGGACAACGTGGGACAACGTGGGGACAACGTGGGGACACCGTTGGACATCGTTGGACACCGTTGGACACCGTTGGACACCGTTGGACACCGTTGGACATCGTTGGACACCGTGGGACAACGTGGGACAACGTGGACAACGTGGGACAACGTGGGACAACGTGGGACAACGTGGGACAACGTGGGACAACGTGGGACATCGTGGACAACGTGGGACAACGTGGGACAACGTGGGACAACGTGGGACATTCGTTTGGACACCGTTGGACATCGTTGGACACCGTGGGACAACGTGGGACAACGTGGGACAACGTGGGACAACGTGGGACAACGTGGGACAACGTGGGACAACGTGGGACAACGTGGGACAACGTGGGACAACGTGGGACAACGTGGGACAACGTGGGACAACGTGGGGACACCGTTGGACATCGCTGGACACCGTTGGACATCGTTGGACACCGTGGGACAACGTGGGACAACGTGGGACAACGTGGGACAACGTGGGACAACGTGGGACAACGTGGGACAACGTGGGACAACGTGGGACAACGTGGGACAACGTGGGACAACGTGGGACAACGTAGGACAACGTGGGACAACGTGGGACATCGTGGGGACAACGTGGGACAACGTGGGACAACGTGGGACAACGTGGGGACAACGTGGGACACCGTTGGACATCGTTGGACACCGTTGGACACCGTTGGACACAGTTGGACATCGTTGGACACCGTGGGGACAACGTGGGACAACGTGGGACAACGTGGGAAACCATGGAACAACGTGGGACAACGTGGGACACCGTGGGACATCGTTGGACAACGTGGGACAACGTGGGACAACGTGGGACAACGTGGGACAACGTGGGACAACGTGGGACAACGTGGGACACCGTTGGACACCGTGGGACACCGTTGGACACCGTTGGACATCGTTGGACACGACGTGGGACAACGTGGGACAACGTGGGACAACGTGGGACAACGTGGGACAACGTGGGACAACGTGGGACAACGTGGGACAACGTGGGACAACGTGGGACAACGTGGGACATCGTGGGACAACGTGGGACAACGTGGGGACAACGTGGGACAACGTGGGACACCGTTGGACAACGTGGGACACCGTTGGACATCGTTGGACACCGTGGGACAACGTGGGACAACGTGGGACCACGTGGGACAACGTGGGACAACGTGGGACAACGTGGGACAACGTGGGACAACGTGGGACAACGTGGGACAACGTGGGACAACGTGGGACATCGTGGGACAACGTGGGACAACGTGGGACAACGTGGGACAACGTGGACAACGTGGGACACCGTTGGACATCGTTGGACACCGTGGGACACCGTGGGACAACGTGGGACAACGTGGGACAACGTGGGACAACGTGGGACAACGTGGGACAACGTGGGAAACCATGGAACAACGTGGGACAACGTGGGACACCGTTGGACATCGTTGGACAACGTGGGACAACGTGGGACAACGTGGGACAACGTGGGACAACGTGGGACAACGTGGGACACCGTTGGACACCGTGGGACACCGTTGGACACCGTTGGACATCGTTGGACACCGTGGGACAACGTGGGACAACGTGGGACAACGTGGGACAACGTGGGACAACGTGGGACAACGTGGGACAACGTGGGACAACGTGGGACAACGTGGGACAACGTGGGACAACGTGGGACAACGTGGGACAACGTGGACAACGTGGGACACCGTTGGACATCGTTGGACATCGTTGGACATCGTGGGACACCGTTGGACATCGTTGGACATCGTTGGACACCGTTGGACACCGTTGGACAACGTGGGACATCGTGGGACAACGTGGGACAACGTGGGACAACGTGGGACAACGTGGGACACCGTTGGACACCGTGGGACACCGTTGGACAACGTGGGGAAAACGTGGGACAACGTGGGACACCGTTGGACATCGCTGGACACCGTTGGACATCGTTGGACACCGTGGGACAACGTGGGACAACGTGGGACAACGTGGGACAACGTGGGACAACGTGGGACAACGTGGGACAACGTGGGACATCGTGGGACAACGTGGGACAACGTGGGACAACGTGGGACAACGTGGGACACCGTTGGACATCGCTGGACACCGTTGGACATCGTTGGACACCGTGGGACAACGTGGGGACAACGTGGGACAACGTGGGACAACGTGGGACAACGTGGGACAACGTGGGACAACGTGGGACAACGTGGGACAACGTGGGACAACGTGGGACAACGTGGGACAACGTGGGACATCGTGGGACAACGTGGGACAACGTGGGACAACGTGGGACAACGTGGGACAACGTGGGACACCGTTGGACATCGTTGGACACCGTGGGACACCGTGGGACAACGTGGGACAACGTGGGACAACGTGGGACAACGTGGGACAACGTGGGAAACCATGGAACAACGTGGGACAACGTGGGACACCGTTGGACATCGTTGGACAACGTGGGACAACGTGGGACAACGTGGGACAACGTGGGACAACGTGGGACAACGTGGGACACCGTTGGACACCGTGGGACACCGTTGGACACCGTTGGACATCGTTGGACACCGTGGGACAACGTGGGACAACGTGGGACAACGTGGGACAACGTGGGACAACGTGGGACATCGTGGGACAACGTGGGACAACGTGGGACAACGTGGGACAACGTGGGACAACGTGGGACAACGTGGGACAACCGTTGGGACATCGTTGGACACCGTTGGACACCGTTGGACACCGTTGGGACATCGTTGGACACCGTGGGACAACGTGGGACAACGTGGGACAACGTGGGGAAACCATGGAACAACGTGGGACAACGTGGGACACCGTTGGACATCGTTGGACAACGTGGGACAACGTGGGACAACGTGGGACAACGTGGGACAACGTGGGACAACGTGGGACAACGTGGGACACCGTTGGACACCGTGGGACACCGTTGGACACCGTTGGACATCGTTGGACACCGTGGGACAACGTGGGACAACGTGGGACAACGTGGGACAACGTGGGACAACGTGGGACAACGTGGGACAACGTGGGACAACGTGGGACAACGTGGGACAACGTGGGACAACGTGGGACATCGTGGGACAACGTGGGACAACGTGGGACAACGTGGGACAACGTGGGACAACGTGGGACAACGTGGGACAACCATGGAACAACGTGGGACAACGTGGGACACCGTTGGACATCGTTGGACAACGTGGGACAACGTGGGACAACGTGGGACAACGTGGGACACCGTTGGACACCGTGGGACACCGTTGGACACCGTTGGACATCGTGGACACCGTGGGACAACGTGGGACAACGTGGGACAACGTGGGGACAACGTGGGACAACGTGGGACAACGAGGGACAACGTGGGACAACGTGGGACAACGTGGGACAACGTGGGACAACGTGGGACAACGTGGGACAACGTGGGACAACGTGGGACACCGTTGGACATCGCTGGACACGTTGGACACGACGTGGGACAACGTGGGACAACGTGGGACAACGTGGGACAACGTGGGACAACGTGGGACAACGTGGGACAACGTGGGACAACGTGGGACAACGTGGGACAACGTGGGACAACGTGGGACAACGTAGGGACAACGTGGGACAACGTGGGACATCGTGGGACAACGTGGGACAACGTGGGACAACGTGGGACAACGTGGGACAACGTGGGACACCGTTGGACATCGTTGGACACCGTTGGACACCGTTGGACACCGTTGGACACCGTTGGACATCGTTGGACACCGTGGGACAACGTGGGACAACGTGGGACAACGTGGGACAACGTGGGACAACGTGGGACAACGTGGGACAACGTGGGACAACGTGGGACATCGTGGGACAACGTGGGACAACGTGGGACAACGTGGGACAACGTGGGACATCGTTGGACACCGTTGGACATCGTTGGACACCGTGGGACAACGTGGGACAACGTGGGACAACGTGGGACAACGTGGGACAACGTGGGACAACGTGGGACAACGTGGGACAACGTGGGACAACGTGGGACAACGTGGGACAACGTGGGACAACGTGGGACAACGTGGGACACCGTTGGACATCGCTGGACACCGTTGGACATCGTTGGACACCGTGGGACAACGTGGGACAACGTGGGACAACGTGGGACAACGTGGGACAACGTGGGACAACGTGGGACAACGTGGGACAACGTGGGACAACGTGGGACAACGTGGGACAACGTGGGACAACGTAGGACAACGTGGGACAACGTGGGACATCGTGGGACAACGTGGGACAACGTGGGACAACGTGGGACAACGTGGGACAACGTGGGACACCGTTGGACATCGTTGGACACCGTTGGACACCGTTGGACACAGTTGGACATCGTTGGACACCGTGGGACAACGTGGGACAACGTGGGACAACGTGGGAAACCATGGAACAACGTGGGACAACGTGGGACACCGTTGGACATCGTTGGACAACGTGGGACAACGTGGGACAACGTGGGACAACGTGGGACAACGTGGGACAACGTGGGACAACGTGGGACACCGTTGGACACCGTGGGACACCGTTGGACACCGTTGGACATCGTTGGACACCGTGGGACAACGTGGGACAACGTGGGACAACGTGGGACAACGTGGGACAACGTGGGACAACGTGGGACAACGTGGGACAACGTGGGACAACGTGGGACAACGTGGGACAACGTGGGACATCGTGGGACAACGTGGGACAACGTGGGACAACGTGGGACAACGTGGGACACCGTTGGACAACGTGGGACACCGTTGGACATCGTTGGACACCGTGGGACAACGTGGGACAACGTGGGACCACGTGGGACAACGTGGGACAACGTGGGACAACGTGGGACAACGTGGGACAACGTGGGACAACGTGGGACAACGTGGGACAACGTGGGACACCGTGGGACAACGTGGGACAACGTGGGACAACGTGGGACAACGTGGACAACGTGGGACACCGTTGGACATCGTTGGACACCGTGGGACACCGTGGGACAACGTGGGACAACGTGGGACAACGTGGGACAACGTGGGACAACGTGGGACAACGTGGGAAACCATGGAACAACGTGGGACAACGTGGGACACCGTTGGACATCGTTGGACAACGTGGGACAACGTGGGACAACGTGGGACAACGTGGGACAACGTGGGACAACGTGGGACACCGTTGGACACCGTGGGACACCGTTGGACACCGTTGGACATCGTTGGACACCGTGGGACAACGTGGGACAACGTGGGACAACGTGGGACAACGTGGGACAACGTGGGACAACGTGGGACAACGTGGGACAACGTGGGACAACGTGGGACAACGTGGGACAACGTGGGACAACGTGGGACAACGTGGGACAACGTGGGACAACGTGGGACACCGTTGGACATCGTTGGACATCGTTGGACATCGTGGGACACCGTTGGACATCGTTGGACATCGTTGGACACCGTTGGACACCGTTGGACAACGTGGGACATCGTGGGACAACGTGGGACAACGTGGGACAACGTGGGACAACGTGGGACACCGTTGGACACCGTGGGACACCGTTGAACAACGTGGGAAAACGTGGGACAACGTGGGACACCGTTGGACATCGCTGGACACCGTTGGACATCGTTGGACACCGTGGGACAACGTGGGACAACGTGGGACAACGTGGGACAACGTGGGACAACGTGGGACAACGTGGGACAACGTGGGACATCGTGGGACAACGTGGGACAACGTGGGACAACGTGGGACAACGTGGGACACCGTTGGACATCGCTGGACACCGTTGGACATCGTTGGACACCGTGGGACAACGTGGGACAACGTGGGACAACGTGGGACAACGTGGGACAACGTGGGACAACGTGGGACAACGTGGGACAACGTGGGACAACGTGGGACAACGTGGGACAACGTGGGACAACGTGGGACATCGTGGGACAACGTGGGACAACGTGGGACAACGTGGGACAACGTGGGACAACGTGGGACACCGTTGGACATCGTTGGACACCGTGGGACACCGTGGGACAACGTGGGACAACGTGGGACAACGTGGGACAACGTGGGACAACGTGGGAAACCATGGAACAACGTGGGACAACGTGGGACACCGTTGGACATCGTTGGACAACGTGGGACAACGTGGGACAACGTGGGACAACGTGGGACAACGTGGGACAACGTGGGACACCGTTGGACACCGTGGGACACCGTTGGACACCGTTGGACATCGTTGGACACCGTGGGACAACGTGGGACAACGTGGGACAACGTGGGACAACGTGGGACAACGTGGGACAACGTGGGACAACGTGGGACAACGTGGGACAACGTGGGACAACGTGGGACAACGTGGGACAACGTGGGACAACGTGGGACAACGTGGGACAACGTGGGACAACGTGGGACACCGTTGGACATCGTTGGACATCGTTGGACATCGTGGGACACCGTTGGACATCGTTGGACATCGTTGGACACCGTTGGACACCGTTGGACAACGTGGGACATCGTGGGACAACGTGGGACAACGTGGGACAACGTGGGACAACGTGGGACACCGTTGGACACCGTGGGACACCGTTGGACAACGTGGGAAAACGTGGGACAACGTGGGACACCGTTGGACATCGCTGGACACCGTTGGACATCGTTGGACACCGTGGGACAACGTGGGACAACGTGGGACAACGTGGGACAACGTGGGACAACGTGGGACAACGTGGGACAACGTGGGACATCGTGGGACAACGTGGGACAACGTGGGACAACGTGGGACAACGTGGGACACCGTTGGACATCGCTGGACACCGTTGGACATCGTTGGACACCGTGGGACAACGTGGGACAACGTGGGACAACGTGGGACAACGTGGGACAACGTGGGACAACGTGGGACAACGTGGGACAACGTGGGACAACGTGGGACAACGTGGGACAACGTGGGACAACGTGGGACATCGTGGGACAACGGCGGACAACGTGGGACAACGTGGGACAACGTGGGACAACGTGGGACACCGTTGGACATCGTTGGACACCGTGGGACACCGTGGGACAACGTGGGACAACGTGGGACAACGTGGGACAACGTGGGACAACGTGGGAAACCATGGAACAACGTGGGACAACGTGGGACACCGTTGGACATCGTTGGACAACGTGGGACAACGTGGGACAACGTGGGACAACGTGGGACAACGTGGGACATCGTGGGACAACGTGGGACAACGTGGGACAACGTGGGACAACGTGGGACAACGTGGGACACCGTTGGACATCGTTGGACACCGTGGGACACCGTGGGACAACGTGGGACAACGTGGGACAACGTGGGACAACGTGGGACAACGTGGGAAACCATGGAACAACGTGGGACAACGTGGGACACCGTTGGACAACGTTGGACAACGTGGGACAACGTAGGACAACGTGGGACAACGTGGGACAACGTGGGACAACGTGGGACACCGTTGGACACCGTGGGACACCGTTGGACACCGTTGGACATCGTTGGACACCGTGGGACAACGTGGGACAACGTGGGACAACGTGGGACAACGTGGGACAACGTGGGACAACGTGGGACAACGTGGGACAACGTGGGACAACGTGGGACAACGTGGGACAACGTGGGACAACGTGGGACAACGTGGGACAACGAGGGACACCGTTGGACAACGTGGGACACCGTTGGACATCGTTGGACACCGTGGGACAACGTGGGACAACGTGGGACAACGTGGGACATCGTGGGACAACGTGGGACAACGTGGGACAACGTGGGACAACGTGGGACAACGCGGGACACCGTTGGACACCGTTGGACACCGTTGGACACCGTTGGACATCGTTGTACACCGTGGGACAACGTGGGACAACGTGGGACAACGTGGGAAACCATGGAACAACGTGGGACAACGTGGGACACCGTTGGACATCGTTGGACATCGTGGGACAACGTGGGACAACGTGGGACAACGTGGGACAACGTGGGACATCGTTGGACACCGTTGGACACCGTGGGACAACGTGGGACAACGTGGGACAACGTGGGACAACGTGGGACAACGTGGGACAACGTGGGACAACGTGGGACAACGTGGGACAACGTGGGACAACGTGGGACAACGTGGGACAACGTGGGACAACGTGGGACAACGTGGGACAACGTGGGACATCGTGGGACAACGTGGGACACCGTTGGACACCGTGGGACAACGTGGGACAACGTGGGACAACGTGGGACATCGTGGGACAACGTGGGACAACGTGGGACAACGTGGGACAACGTGGGACACCGTTGGACAACGTGGGACACCGTTGGACACCGTTGGACACCGTTGGACATCGTTGGACACCGTGGGACAACGTGGGACAACGTGGGACAACGTGGGAAACCATGGAACAACGTGGGACAACGTGGGACACCGTTGGACATCGTTGGACATCGTTGGACACCGTGGGACAACGTGGGACAACGTGGGAAAACGTGGGACAACGTGGGACACCGTTGGACATCGCTGGACACCGTTGGACATCGTTGGACACCGTGGGACAACGTGGGACAACGTGGGACAACGTGGGACAACGTGGGACAACGTGGGACAACGTGGGACAACGTGGGACAACGTGGGACAACGTGGGACAACGTGGGACAACGTGGGACATCGTGGGACAACGTGGGACAACGTGGGACAACGTGGGACAACGTGGGACATCGTTGGACACCGTTGGACACCGTGGGACAACGTGGGACAACGTGGGACAACGTGGGACAACGTGGGACAACGTGGGACAACGTGGGACAACGTGGGACAACGTGGGACAACGTGGGACAACGTGGGACAACGTGGGACAACGTGGGACAACGTGGGACAACGTGGGACATCGTGGGACAACGTGGGACAACGTGGGACAACGTGGGACAACGTGGGACAACGTGGGACACCGTTGGACATCGTTGGACACCGTGGGACAACGTGGGACAACGTGGGACAACGTGGGACACCGTTGGACACCGTTGGACACCGTTGGACACCGTTGGACATCGTTGGACACCGTGGGACAACGTGGGACAACGTGGGACAACGTGGGAAACCATGGAACAACGTGGGACAACGTGGGACACCGTTGGACATCGTTGGACAACGTGGGACAACGTGGGACAACGTGGGACAACGTGGGACAACGTGGGACAACGTGGGACAACGTGGGACAACGTGGGACAACGTGGGACACCGTTGGACACCGTGGGACACCGTTGGACACCGTTGGACATCGTTGGACACCGTGGGACAACGTGGGACAACGTGGGACAACGTGGGACAACGTGGGACACCGTTGGACACCGTTGGACACCGTTGGACACCGTTGGACATCGTTGGACACCGTGGGACAACGTGGGACAACGTGGGACAACGTGGGACAACGTGGGACACCGTTGGACATCGTTGGACAACGTGGGACAACGTGGGACAACGTGGGACAACGTGGGACAACGTGGGACAACGTGGGACAACGTGGGACAACGTGGGACAACGTGGGACATCGTGGGACAACGTGGGACAACGTGGGACAACGTGGGACATCGTTGGACACCGTGGGACAACGTGGGACAACGTGGGACAACGTGGGAAACCATGGAACAACGTGGGACAACGTGGGACACCGTTGGACATCGTTGGACAACGTGGGACAACGTGGGACAACGTGGGACAACGTGGGACAACGTGGGACAACGTGGGACAACGTGGGACAACGTGGGACACCGTTGGACACCGTGGGACACCGTTGGACACCGTTGGACATCGTTGGACACCGTGGGACAACGTGGGACAACGTGGGACAACGTGGGACAACGTGGGACAACGTGGGACAACGTGGGACAACGTGGGACAACGTGGGACAACGTGGGACAACGTGGGACATCGTGGGACAACGTGGGACAACGTGGGACAACGTGGGACAACGTGGGACACCGTTGGACAACGTGGGACACCGTTGGACATCGTTGGACACCGTGGGACAACGTGGGACAACGTGGGACAACGTGGGACATCGTGGGACAACGTGGGACAACGTGGGACAACGTGGGACAACGTGGGACAACGTGGGACACCGTTGGACACCGTTGGACACCGTTGGACACCGTTGGACATCGTTGTACACCGTGGGACAACGTGGGACAACGTGGGAAAACGTGGGACAACGTGGGACACCGTTGGACATCGCTGGACACCGTTGGACATCGTTGGACACCGTGGGACAACGTGGGACAACGTGGGACAACGTGGGACAACGTGGGACAACGTGGGACAACGTGGGACAACGTGGGACAACGTGGGACAACGTGGGACAACGTGGGACAACGTGGGACATCGTGGGACAACGTGGGACAACGTGGGACAACGTGGGACATCGTTGGACACCGTTGGACACCGTGGGACAACGTGGGACAACGTGGGACAACGTGGGACAACGTGGGACAACGTGGGACAACGTGGGACAACGTGGGACAACGTGGGACAACGTGGGACAACGTGGGACAACGTGGGACAACGTGGGACAACGTGGGACATCGTGGGACAACGTGGGACAACGTGGGACAACGTGGGACAACGTGGGACAACGTGGGACAACGTGGGACATCGTTGGACACCGTGGGACAACGTGGGACAACGTGGGACACCGTTGGACACCGTTGGACACCGTTGGACATCGTTGGACACCGTGGGACAACGTGGGACAACGTGGGACAACGTGGGAAACCATGGAACAACGTGGGACAACGTGGGACACCGTTGGACATCGTTGGACAACGTGGGACAACGTGGGACAACGTGGGACAACGTGGGACAACGTGGGACAACGTGGGACAACGTGGGACACCGTTGGACACCGTGGGACACCGTTGGACACCGTTGGACATCGTTGGACACCGTGGGACAACGTGGGACAACGTGGGACAACGTGGGACAACGTGGGACAACGTGGGACAACGTGGGACAACGTGGGACAACGTGGGATAACGTGGGACAACGTGGGACATCGTGGGACAACGTGGGACAACGTGGGACAACGTGGGACAACGTGGGACACCGTTGGACAACGTGGGACACCGTTGGACACCGTGGGACAACGTGGGACAACGTGGGACAACGTGGGACAACGTGGGACAACGTGGGACATCGTGGGACAACGTGGGACAACGTGGGACAACGTGGGACAACGTGGGACAACGTGGGACACCGTTGGACATCGTTGGACACCGTGGGACACCGTGGGACAACGTGGGACAACGTGGGACAACGTGGGACAACGTGGGACAACGTGGGAAACCATGGAACAACGTGGGACAACGTGGGACACCGTTGGACATCGTTGGACAACGTGGGACAACGTGGGACAACGTGGGACAACGTGGGACAACGTGGGACAACGTGGGACACCGTTGGACACCGTGGGACACCGTTGGACACCGTTGGACATCGTTGGACACCGTGGGACAACGTGGGACAACGTGGGACAACGTGGGACAACGTGGGACAACGTGGGACAACGTGGGACACCGTTGGACATCGTTGGACATCGTTGGACACCGTGGGACAACGTGGGACAACGTGGGAAAACGTGGGACAACGTGGGACACCGTTGGACATCGCTGGACACCGTTGGACATCGTTGGACACCGTGGGACAACGTGGGACAACGTGGGACAACGTGGGACAACGTGGGACAACGTGGGACAACGTGGGACAACGTGGGACATCGTGGGACAACGTGGGACAACGTGGGACAACGTGGGACAACGTGGGACAACGTGGGACACCGTGGGACACCGTGGGACACCGTTGGACACCGTTGGACAGCGTTGGACACCGTGGGACAACGTGGGACAACGTGGGACACCGTTGGACACCGTTGGACACCGTTGGACACCGTTGGACATAGTTGGACACCGTGGGACAACGTGGGACAACGTGGGACAACGTGGGAAACCATGGAACAACGTGGGACAACGTGGGACACCGTTGGACATCGTTGGACATCGTTGGACACCGTGGGACAACGTGGGACAACGTGGGAAAACGTGGGACAACGTGGGACACCGTTGGACATCGCTGGACACCGTTGGACATCGTTGGACACCGTGGGACAACGTGGGACAACGTGGGACAACGTGGGACAACGTGGGACAACGTGGGACAACGTGGGACAACGTGGGACATCGTGGGACAACGTGGGACAACGTGGGACAACGTGGGACAACGTGGGACATCGTTGGACACCGTTGGACACCGTGGGACAACGTGGGACAACGTGGGACAACGTGGGACAACGTGGGACACCGTGGGACAACGTGGGACAACGTGGGACAACGTGGGACAACGTGGGACATCGTGGGACAACGTGGGACAACGTGGGACAACGTGGGACAACGTGGGACAACGTGGGACACCGTTGGACACCGTGGGACACCGTTGGACACCGTTGGACATCGTTGGACACCGTGGGACAACGTGGGACAACGTGGGACAACGTGGGACAACGTGGGACAACGTGGGACAACGTGGGACAACGTGGGACAACGTGGGACAACGTGGGACAACGTGGGACAACGTGGGAAACCATGGAACAACGTGGGACAACGTGGGACACCGTTGGACATCGTTGGACATCGTTGGACACCGTGGGACAACGTGGGACAACGTGGGAAAACGTGGGACAACGTGGGACACCGTTGGACATCGCTGGACACCGTTGGACATCGTTGGACACCGTGGGACAACGTGGGACAACGTGGGACAACGTGGGACAACGTGGGACAACGTGGGACAACGTGGGACAACGTGGGACAACGTGGGACAACGTGGGACATCGTGGGACAACGTGGGACAACGTGGGACAACGTGGGACAACGTGGGACATCGTTGGACACCGTTGGACACCGTGGGACAACGTGGGACAACGTGGGACAACGTGGGACAACGTGGGACAACGTGGGACAACGTGGGACAACGTGGGACAACGTGGGACAACGTGGGACAACGTGGGACAACGTGGGACAACGTGGGACAACGTGGGACAACGTGGGACATCGTGGGACAACGTGGGACAACGTGGGACAACGTGGGACAACGTGGGACAACGTGGGACACCGTTGGACATCGTTGGACACCGTGGGACAACGTGGGACAACGTGGGACAACGTGGGACACCGTTGGACACCGTTGGACACCGTTGGACACCGTTGGACACCGTTGGACATCGTTGGACACCGTGGGACAACGTGGGACAACGTGGGACAACGTGGGAAACCATGGAACAACGTGGGACAACGTGGGACACCGTTGGACATCGTTGGACAACGTGGGACAACGTGGGACAACGTGGGACAACGTGGGACAACGTGGGACAACGTGGGACAACGTGGGACAACGTGGGACACCGTTGGACACCGTGGGACACCGTTGGACACCGTTGGACATCGTTGGACACCGTGGGACAACGTGGGACAACGTGGGACAACGTGGGACAACGTGGGACAACGTGGGACAACGTGGGACAACGTGGGACAACGTGGGACAACGTGGGACAACGTGGGACATCGTGGGACAACGTGGGACAACGTGGGACAACGTGGGACAACGTGGGACACCGTTGGACAACGTGGGACACCGTTGGACATCGTTGGACACCGTGGGACAACGTGGGACAACGTGGGACAACGTGGGACATCGTGGGACAACGTGGGACAACGTGGGACAACGTGGGACAACGTGGGACAACGTGGGACAACGTGGGACAACGTGGGAAACCATGGAACAACGTGGGACAACGTGGGACACCGTTGGACATCGTTGGACAACGTGGGACAACGTGGGACAACGTGGGACAACGTGGGACAACGTGGGACAACGTGGGACACCGTTGGACACCGTGGGACACCGTTGGACACCGTTGGACATCGTTGGACACCGTGGGACAACGTGGGACAACGTGGGACAACGTGGGACAACGTGGGACAACGTGGGACAACGTGGGACACCGTTGGACATCGTTGGACATCGTTGGACACCGTGGGACAACGTGGGACAACGTGGGAAAACGTGGGACAACGTGGGACACCGTTGGACATCGCTGGACACCGTTGGACATCGTTGGACACCGTGGGACAACGTGGGACAACGTGGGACAACGTGGGACAACGTGGGACAACGTGGGACAACGTGGGACAACGTGGGACATCGTGGGACAACGTGGGACAACGTGGGACAACGTGGGACAACGTGGGACAACGTGGGACACCGTTGGACACCGTGGGACACCGTTGGACACCGTTGGACATCGTTGGACACCGTGGGACAACGTGGGACAACGTGGGACACCGTTGGACACCGTTGGACACCGTTGGACACCGTTGGACATAGTTGGACACCGTGGGACAACGTGGGACAACGTGGGACAACGTGGGAAACCGTGGAACAACGTGGGACAACGTGGGACACCGTTGGACATCGTTGGACATCGTTGGACACCGTGGGACAACGTGGGACAACGTGGGACAACGTGGGACAACGTGGGACACCGTTGGACATCGCTGGACACCGTTGGACATCGTTGGACACCGTGGGACAACGTGGGACAACGTGGGACAACGTGGGACAACGTGGGACAACGTGGGACAACGTGGGACAACGTGGGACAACGTGGGACAACGTGGGACATCGTGGGACAACGTGGGACAACGTGGGACAACGTGGGACAACGTGGGACATCGTTGGACACCGTTGGACACCGTGGGACAACGTGGGACAACGTGGGACAACGTGGGACAACGTGGGACACCGTGGGACAACGTGGGACAACGTGGGACAACGTGGGACAACGTGGGACATCGTGGGACAACGTGGGACAACGTGGGACAACGTGGGACAACGTGGGACAACGTGGGACACCGTTGGACACCGTGGGACACCGTTGGACACCGTTGGACATCGTTGGACACCGTGGGACAACGTGGGACAACGTGGGACAACGTGGGACAACGTGGGACAACGTGGGACAACGTGGGACAACGTGGGACAACGTGGGACAACGTGGGACAACGTGGGACAACGTGGGAAACCATGGAACAACGTGGGACAACGTGGGACACCGTTGGACATCGTTGGACATCGTATGACACCGTGGGACAACGTGGGACAACGTGGGAAAACGTGGGACAACGTGGGACACCGTTGGACATCGCTGGACACCGTTGGACATCGTTGGACACCGTGGGACAACGTGGGACAACGTGGGACAACGTGGGACAACGTGGGACAACGTGGGACAACGTGGGACAACGTGGGACAACGTGGGACAACGTGGGACATCGTGGGACACCGTGGGACAACGTGGGACAACGTGGGACAACGTGGGACATCGTTGGACACCGTTGGACACCGTGGGACAACGTGGGACAACGTGGGACAACGTGGGACAACGTGGGACAACGTGGGACAACGTGGGACAACGTGGGACAACGTGGGACAACGTGGGACAACGTGGGACAACGTGGGACAACGTGGGACAACGTGGGACAACGTGGGACATCGTGGGACAACGTGGGACAACGTGGGACAACGTGGGACAACGTGGGACAACGTGGGACACCGTTGGACATCGTTGGACACCGTGGGACAACGTGGGACAACGTGGGACAACGTGGGACACCGTTGGACACCGTTGGACACCGTTGGACACCGTTGGACACCGTTGGACATCGTTGGACACCGTGGGACAACGTGGGACAACGTGGGACAACGTGGGAAACCATGGAACAACGTGGGACAACGTGGGACACCGTTGGACATCGTTGGACAACGTGGGACAACGTGGGACAACGTGGGACAACGTGGGACAACGTGGGACAACGTGGGACAACGTGGGACAACGTGGGACACCGTTGGACACCGTGGGACACCGTTGGACACCGTTGGACATCGTTGGACACCGTGGGACAACGTGGGACAACGTGGGACAACGTGGGACAACGTGGGACAACGTGGGACAACGTGGGACAACGTGGGACAACGTGGGACAACGTGGGACAACGTGGGACATCGTGGGACAACGTGGGACAACGTGGGACAACGTGGGACAACGTGGGACACCGTTGGACAACGTGGGACACCGTTGGACATCGTTGGACACCGTGGGACAACGTGGGACAACGTGGGACAACGTGGGACATCGTGGGACAACGTGGGACAACGTGGGACAACGTGGGACAACGTGGGACAACGTGGGACACCGTTGGACACCGTTGGACACCGTTGGACACCGTTGGACATCGTTGTACACCGTGGGACAACGTGGGACAACGTGGGACAACCTGGGAAACCATGGAACAACGTGGGACAACGTGGGACACCGTTGGACATCGTTGGACATCGTTGGACACCGTGGTACAACGTGGGACAACGTGGGAAAACGTGGGACAACGTGGGACACCGTTGGACATCGCTGGACACCGTTGGACATCTTTGGACACCGTGGGACAACGTGGGACAACGTGGGACAACGTGGGACAACGTGGGACAACGTGGGACAACGTGGGACAACGTGGGACAACGTGGGACAACGTGGGACAACGTGGGACAACGTGGGACATCGTGGGACAACGTGGGACAACGTGGGACAACGTGGGACATCGTTGGACACCGTTGGACACCGTGGGACAACGTGGGACAACGTGGGACAACGTGGGACAACGTGGGACAACGTGGGACAACGTGGGACAACGTGGGACAACGTGGGACAACGTGGGACAACGTGGGACAACGTGGGACAACGTGGGACAACGTGGGACAACGTGGGACAACGTGGGACAACGTGGGACATCGTGGGACAACGTGGGACAACGTGGGACAACGTGGGACAACGTGGGACAACGTGGGACACCGTTGGACATCGTTGGACACCGTGGGACAACGTGGGACAACGTGGGACACCGTTGGACACCGTTGGACACCGTTGGACACCGTTGGACATCGTTGGACACCGTGGGACAACGTGGGACAACGTGGGACAACGTGGGAAACCATGGAACAACGTGGGACAACGTGGGACACCGTTGGACATCGTTGGACAACGTGGGACAACGTGGGACAACGTGGGACAACGTGGGACAACGTGGGACAACGTGGGACAACGTGGGACAACGTGGGACAACGTGGGACACCGTTGGACACCGTGGGACACCGTTGGACACCGTTGGACATCGTTGGACACCGTGGGACAACGTGGGACAACGTGGGACAACGTGGGACAACGTGGGACAACGTGGGACAACGTGGGACAACGTGGGACAACGTGGGACATCGTGGGACAACGTGGGACAACGTGGGACAACGTGGGACAACGTGGGACACCGTTGGACAACGTGGGACACCGTTGGACACCGTGGGACAACGTGGGACAACGTGGGACAACGTGGGACAACGTGGGAAACCATGGAACAACGTGGGACAACGTGGGACACCGTTGGACATCGTTGGACAACGTGGGACAACGTGGGACAACGTGGGACAACGTGGGACAACGTGGGACAACGTGGGACATCGTCGGACAACGTGGGACAACGTGGGACAACGTGGGACAACGTGGGACAACGTGGGACACCGTTGGACATCGTTGGACACCGTGGGACACCGTGGGACAACGTGGGACAACGTGGGACAACGTGGGACAACGTGGGACAACGTGGGAAACCATGGAACAACGTGGGACAACGTGGGACACCGTTGGACATCGTTGGACAACGTGGGACAACGTGGGACAACGTGGGACAACGTGGGACAACGTGGGACAACGTGGGACACCGTTGGACACCGTGGGACAACGTGGGACAACGTGGGACAACGTGGGACACCGTTGGACACCGTTGGACACCGTTGGACACCGTTGGACATCGTTGGACACCGTGGGACAACGTGGGACAACGTGGGACAACGTGGGACAACGTGGGACACCGTTGGACAACGTGGGACACCGTGGGACATCGTTGGACACCGTGGGACAACGTGGGACAACGTGGGACCACGTGGGACAACGTGGGACAACGTGGGACAACGTGGGACAACGTGGGACAACGTGGGACAACGTGGGACAACGTGGGACAACGTGGGACAACGTGGGACACCGTTGGACATCGTTGGACACCGTGGGACACCGTGGGACAACGTGGGACAACGTGGGACAACGTGGGACAACGTGGGACAACGTGGGAAACCATGGAACAACGTGGGACAACGTGGGACACCGTTGGACATCGTTGGACAACGTGGGACAACGTGGGACAACGTGGGACAACGTGGGACAACGTGGGACAACGTGGGACACCGTTGGACACCGTGGGACACCGTTGGACACCGTTGGACATCGTTGGACACCGTGGGACAACGTGGGAAAACGTGGGACAACGTGGGACAACGTGGGACAACGTGGGACACCGTTGGACATCGTTGGACATCGTTGGACATCGTGGGACACCGTTGGACATCGTTGGACATCGTTGGACACCGTTGGACATCGTTGGACACCGTTGGACATCGTTGGACATCGTTGGACATCGTGGGACACCGTTGGACATCGTTGGACATCGTTGGACACCGTTGGACATCGTTGGACATCGTTGGACATCGTTGGACACCGTTGGACACCGTTGGACACCGTTGGACATCGTTGGACACCGTGGGACAACGTGGGACAACGTGGGACAACGTGGGACAACGTGGGACAACGTGGGACAACGTGGGACATCGTGGGACAACGTGGGACAACGTGGGACAACGTGGGACAACGTGGGACAACGTGGGACACCGTTGGACACCGTTGGACACCGTTGGACACCGTTGGACATCGTTGGACACCGTGGGACAACGTGGGACAACGTGGGACATCGTGGGACAACGTGGGACAACGTGGGACAACGTGGGACAACGTGGGACATCGTTGGACACCGTTGGACATCGTTGGACACCGTGGGACAACGTGGGACAACGTGGGACAACGTGGGACAACGTGGGACAACGTGGGACAACGTGGGACAACGTGGGACAACGTGGGACAACGTGGGACAACGTGGGACAACGTGGGACAACGTGGGACAACGTGGGACAACGTTGGACATCGCTGGACACCGTTGGACATCGTTGGACACCGTGGGACAACGTGGGACAACGTGGGACAACGTGGGACAACGTGGGACAACGTGGGACAACGTGGGACATCGTGGGACAACGTGGGACAACGTGGGACAACGTGGGACAACGTGGGACACCGTTGGACAACGTGGGACACCGTTGGACATCGTTGGACACCGTGGGACAACGTGGGACAACGTGGGACCACGTGGGACAACGTGGGACCACGTGGGACAACGTGGGACAACGTGGGACAACGTGGGACAACGTGGGACAACGTGGGACAACGTGGGACAACGTGGGACAACGTGGGACATCGTGGGACAACGTGGGACAACGTGGGACAACGTGGGACAACGTGGGACAACGTGGGACACCGTTGGACATCGTTGGACACCGTGGGACACCGTGGGACAACGTGGGACAACGTGGGACAACGTGGGACAACGTGGGACACCGTTGGACATCGTTGGACAACGTGGGACAACGTGGGACAACGTGGGACAACGTGGGACAACGTGGGAAAACGTGGGACAACGTGGGACACCGTTGGACATCGCTGGACACCGCTGGACACCGTTGGACATCGTTGGACACCGTGGGACAACGTGGGACAACGTGGGACAACGTGGGACAACGTGGGACAACGTGGGACAACGTGGGACAACGTGGGACAACGTGGGACAACGTGGGACAACGTGGGACATCGTGGGACAACGTGGGACAACGTGGGACAACGTGGGACAACGTGGGACATCGTTGGACACCGTTGGACACCGTGGGACAACGTGGGACAACGTGGGACAACGTGGGACAACGTGGGACAACGTGGGACAACGTGGGACAAAGTGGGACAACGTGGGACAACGTGGGACAACGTGGGACAACGTGGGACAACGTGGGACAACGTGGGACAACGTGGGACAACGTGGGACAACGTGGGACAACGTGGGACAACGTGGGACAACGTGGGACATCGTGGGACAACGTGGGACAACGTGGGACAACGTGGGACAACGTGGGACAACGTGGGACACCGTTGGACATCGTTGGACACCGTGGGACAACGTGGGACAACGTGGGACAACGTGGGACACCGTTGGACACCGTTGGACACCGTTGGACACCGTTGGACATCGTTGGACACCGTGGGACAACGTGGGACAACGTGGGACAACGTGGGAAACCATGGAACAACGTGGGACAACGTGGGACACCGTTGGACATCGTTGGACAACGTGGGACAACGTGGGACAACGTGGGACAACGTGGGACAACGTGGGACAACGTGGGACAACGTGGGACACCGTTGGACACCGTGGGACACCGTTGGACACCGTTGGACATCGTTGGACACCGTGGGACAACGTGGGACAACGTGGGACAACGTGGGACAACGTGGGACAACGTGGGACAACGTGGGACAACGTGGGACAACGTGGGACAACGTGGGACAACGCGGGACAACGTGGGACAACGTGGGACATCGTGGGACAACGTGGGACAACGTGGGACATCGTGGGACAACGTGGGACAACGTGGGACAACGTGGGACAACGTGGGACAACGTGGGACACCGTTGGACATCGTTGGACACCGTGGGACAACGTGGGACAACGTGGGACACCGTTGGACACCGTTGGACACCGTTGGACACCGTTGGACATCGTTGGACATCGTTGGACACCGTGGGACAACGTGGGACAACGTGGGACAACGTGGGAAACCATGGAACAACGTGGGACAACGTGGGACACCGTTGGACATCGTTGGACATCGTTGGACACCGTGGGACAACGTGGGACAACGTGGGAAAACGTGGGACAACGTGGGACACCGTTGGACATCGCTGGACACCGTTGGACATCGTTGGACACCGTGGGACAACGTGGGACAACGTGGGACAACGTGGGACAACGTGGGACAACGTGGGACAACGTGGGACAACGTGGGACAACGTGGGACAACGTGGGACATCGTGGGACAACGTGGGACAACGTGGGACAACGTGGGACAACGTGGGACACCGTTGGACACCGTGGGACACCGTTGGACACCGTTGGACATCGTTGGACACCGTGGGACAACGTGGGACAACGTGGGACAACGTGGGACAACGTGGGACAACGTGGGACAACGTGGGACAACGTGGGACAACGTGGGACAACGTGGGACAACGTGGGACAACGTGGGACACCGTGGGACAACGTGGGACAACGTGGGACAACGTGGGACAACGTGGGACACCGTTGGACAACGTGGGACACCGTTGGACATCGTTGGACACCGTGGGACAACGTGGGACAACGTGGGACAACGTGGGACATCGTGGGACAACGTGGGACAACGTGGGACAACGTGGGACAACGTGGGACAACGTGGGACACCGTTGGACACCGTTGGACACCGTTGGACACCGTTGGACATCGTTGGACACCGTGGGACAACGTGGGACAACGTGGGACAACGTGGGAAACCATGGAACAACGTGGGACAACGTGGGACAACGTGGGACAACGTGGGACAACGTGGGACAACGTGGGACAACGTGGGACAACGTGGGACAACGTGGGACAACGTGGGACAACGTGGGACAACGTGGGACAACGTGGGACAACGTGGGACAACGTGGGACAACGTGGGACAACGTGGGACATCGTGGGACAACGTGGGACAACGTGGGACAACGTGGGACAACGTGGGACAACGTGGGACACCGTTGGACATCGTTGGACACCGTGGGACAACGTGGGACAACGTGGGACAACGTGGGACACCGTTGGACACCGTTGGACACCGTTGGACACCGTTGGACATCGTTGGACACCGTGGGACAACGTGGGACAACGTGGGACAACGTGGGAAACCATGGAACAACGTGGGACAACGTGGGACACCGTTGGACATCGTTGGACAACGTGGGACAACGTGGGACAACGTGGGACAACGTGGGACAACGTGGGACAACGTGGGACACCGTTGGACACCGTGGGACACCGTTGGACACCGTTGGACATCGTTGGACACCGTGGGACAACGTGGGACAACGTGGGACAACGTGGGACAACGTGGGACAACGTGGGACAACGTGGGACAACGTGGGACAACGTGGGACAACGTGGGACATCGTGGGACAACGTGGGACAACGTGGGACAACGTGGGACAACGTGGGACACCGTTGGACAACGTGGGACACCGTTGGACATCGTTGGACACCGTGGGACAACGTGGGACAACGTGGGACCACGTGGGACAACGTGGGACAACGTGGGACAACGTGGGACAACGTGGGACAACGTGGGACAACGTGGGACAACGTGGGACAACGTGGGACAACGTGGGACACCGTTGGACATCGTTGGACACCGTGGGACACCGTGGGACAACGTGGGACAACGTGGGACAACGTGGGACAACGTGGGACAACGTGGGAAACCATGGAACAACGTGGGACAACGTGGGACACCGTTGGACATCGTTGGACAACGTGGGACAACGTGGGACAACGTGGGACAACGTGGGACAACGTGGGACAACGTGGGACACCGTTGGACACCGTGGGACACCGTTGGACACCGTTGGACATCGTTGGACACCGTGGGACAACGTGGGAAAACGTGGGACAACGTGGGACAACGTGGGACAACGTGGGACACCGTTGGACATCGTTGGACATCGTTGGACATCGTGGGACACCGTTGGACATCGTTGGACATCGTTGGACACCGTTGGACATCGTTGGACACCGTTGGACATCGTTGGACATCGTTGGACATCGTGGGACACCGTTGGACATCGTTGGACATCGTTGGACACCGTTGGACATCGTTGGACATCGTTGGACATCGTTGGACACCGTTGGACACCGTTGGACACCGTTGGACATCGTTGGACACCGTGGGACAACGTGGGACAACGTGGGACAACGTGGGACAACGTGGGACAACGTGGGACAACGTGGGACATCGTGGGACAACGTGGGACAACGTGGGACAACGTGGGACAACGTGGGACAACGTGGGACACCGTTGGACACCGTGGGACACCGTTGGACACCGTTGGACATCGTTGGACACCGTGGGACAACGTGGGACAACGTGGGACATCGTGGGACAACGTGGGACAACGTGGGACAACGTGGGACAACGTGGGACATCGTTGGACACCGTTGGACATCGTTGGACACCGTGGGACAACGTGGGACAACGTGGGACAACGTGGGACAACGTGGGACAACGTGGGACAACGTGGGACAACGTGGGACAACGTGGGACAACGTGGGACAACGTGGGACAACGTGGGACAACGTGGGACAACGTGGGACAACGTGGGACACCGTTGGACATCGCTGGACACCGTTGGACATCGTTGGACACCGTGGGACAACGTGGGACAACGTGGGACAACGTGGGACAACGTGGGACAACGTGGGACAACGTGGGACATCGTGGGACAACGTGGGACAACGTGGGACAACGTGGGACAACGTGGGACACCGTTGGACAACGTGGGACACCGTTGGACATCGTTGGACACCGTGGGACAACGTGGGACAACGTGGGACCACGTGGGACCACGTGGGACCACGTGGGACAACGTGGGACAACGTGGGACAACGTGGGACAACGTGGGACAACGTGGGACAACGTGGGACAACGTGGGACAACGTGGGACATCGTGGGACAACGTGGGACAACGTGGGACAACGTGGGACAACGTGGGACAACGTGGGACACCGTTGGACATCGTTGGACACCGTGGGACACCGTGGGACAACGTGGGACAACGTGGGACAACGTGGGACAACGTGGGACACCGTTGGACATCGTTGGACAACGTGGGACAACGTGGGACAACGTGGGACAACGTGGGACAACGTGGGAAAACGTGGGACAACGTGGGACACCGTTGGACATCGCTGGACACCGTTGGACATCGTTGGACACCGTGGGACAACGTGGGACAACGTGGGACAACGTGGGACAACGTGGGACAACGTGGGACAACGTGGGACAACGTGGGACAACGTGGGACAACGTGGGACAACGTGGGACATCGTGGGACAACGTGGGACAACGTGGGACAACGTGGGACAACGTGGGACATCGTTGGACACCGTTGGACACCGTGGGACAACGTGGGACAACGTGGGACAACGTGGGACAACGTGGGACAACGTGGGACAACGTGGGACAAAGTGGGACAACGTGGGACAACGTGGGACAACGTGGGACAACGTGGGACAACGTGGGACAACGTGGGACAACGTGGGACAACGTGGGACAACGTGGGACAACGTGGGACAACGTGGGACAACGTGGGACATCGTGGGACAACGTGGGACAACGTGGGACAACGTGGGACAACGTGGGACAACGTGGGACACCGTTGGACATCGTTGGACACCGTGGGACAACGTGGGACAACGTGGGACAACGTGGGACACCGTTGGACACCGTTGGACACCGTTGGACACCGTTGGACATCGTTGGACACCGTGGGACAACGTGGGACAACGTGGGACAACGTGGGAAACCATGGAACAACGTGGGACAACGTGGGACACCGTTGGACATCGTTGGACAACGTGGGACAACGTGGGACAACGTGGGACAACGTGGGACAACGTGGGACAACGTGGGACAACGTGGGACACCGTTGGACACCGTGGGACACCGTTGGACACCGTTGGACATCGTTGGACACCGTGGGACAACGTGGGACAACGTGGGACAACGTGGGACAACGTGGGACAACGTGGGACAACGTGGGACAACGTGGGACAACGTGGGACAACGTGGGACAACGCGGGACAACGTGGGACAACGTGGGACATCGTGGGACAACGTGGGACAACGTGGGACATCGTGGGACAACGTGGGACAACGTGGGACAACGTGGGACAACGTGGGACAACGTGGGACACCGTTGGACATCGTTGGACACCGTGGGACAACGTGGGACAACGTGGGACACCGTTGGACACCGTTGGACACCGTTGGACACCGTTGGACATCGTTGGACATCGTTGGACACCGTGGGACAACGTGGGACAACGTGGGACAACGTGGGAAACCATGGAACAACGTGGGACAACGTGGGACACCGTTGGACATCGTTGGACATCGTTGGACACCGTGGGACAACGTGGGACAACGTGGGAAAACGTGGGACAACGTGGGACACCGTTGGACATCGCTGGACACCGTTGGACATCGTTGGACACCGTGGGACAACGTGGGACAACGTGGGACAACGTGGGACAACGTGGGACAACGTGGGACAACGTGGGACAACGTGGGACAACGTGGGACAACGTGGGACATCGTGGGACAACGTGGGACAACGTGGGACAACGTGGGACAACGTGGGACACCGTTGGACACCGTGGGACACCGTTGGACACCGTTGGACATCGTTGGACACCGTGGGACAACGTGGGACAACGTGGGACAACGTGGGACAACGTGGGACAACGTGGGACAACGTGGGACAACGTGGGACAACGTGGGACAACGTGGGACAACGTGGGACACCGTTGGACACCGTTGGACACCGTTGGACACCGTTGGACATCGTTGGACACCGTGGGACAACGTGGGACAACGTGGGACAACGTGGGAAACCATGGAATAACGTGGGACAACGTGGGACACCGTTGGACATCGCTGGACATCGTTGGACACCGTGGGACAACGTGGGACAACGTGGGAAAACGTGGGACAACGTGGGACACCGTTGGACATCGCTGGACACCGTTGGACATCGTTGGACACCGTGGGACAACGTGGGACAACGTGGGACAACGTGGGACAACGTGGGACAACGTGGGACAACGTGGGACAACGTGGGACAACGTGGGACAACGTGGGACAACGTGGGACATCGTGGGACAACGTGGGACAACGTGGGACAACGTGGGACAACGTGGGACATCGTTGGACACCGTTGGACACCGTGGGACAACGTGGGACAACGTGGGACAACGTGGGACAACGTGGGACAACGTGGGACAACGTGGGACAACGTGGGACAACGTGGGACAACGTGGGACAACGTGGGACAACGTGGGACAACGTGGGACAACGTGGGACAACGTGGGACAACGTGGGACAACGTGGGACAACGTGGGACAACGTGGGACAACGTGGGACATCGTGGGACAACGTGGGACAACGTGGGACAACGTGGGACAACGTGGGACAACGTGGGACACCGTTGGATATCGTTGGACACCGTGGGACAACGTGGGACAACGTGGGACAACGTGGGACACCGTTGGACACCGTTGGACACCGTTGGACACCGTGGGACATCGTGGGACACCGTGGGACAACGTGGGACAACGTGGGACAACGTGGGAAACCATGGAACAACGTGGGACAACGTGGGACACCGTTGGACATCGTTGGACAACGTGGGACAACGTGGGACAACGTGGGACAACGTGGGACAACGTGGGACAACGTGGGACACCGTTGGACACCGTGGGACACCGTTGGACACCGTTGGACATCGTTGGACACCGTGGGACAACGTGGGACAACGTGGGACAACGTGGGACAACGTGGGACAACGTGGGACAACGTGGGACAACGTGGGACAACGTGGGACAACGTGGGACATCGTGGGACAACGTGGGACAACGTGGGACAACGTGGGGCAACGTGGGACACCGTTGGACAACGTGGGACACCGTTGGACATCGTTGGACACCGTGGGACAACGTGGGACAACGTGGGACCACGTGGGACAACGTGGGACAACGTGGGACAACGTGGGACAACGTGGGACAACGTGGGACAACGTGGGACAACGTGGGACAACGTGGGACAACGTGGGACACCGTTGGACATCGTTGGACACCGTGGGACACCGTGGGACAACGTGGGACAACGTGGGACAACGTGGGACAACGTGGGACAACGTGGGAAACCATGGAACAACGTGGGACAACGTGGGACACCGTTGGACATCGTTGGACAACGTGGGACAACGTGGGACAACGTGGGACAACGTGGGACAACGTGGGACAACGTGGGACACCGTTGGACACCGTGGGACACCGTTGGACACCGTTGGACATCGTTGGACACCGTGGGACAACGTGGGAAAACATGGGACAACGTGGGACAACGTGGGACAACGTGGGACACCGTTGGACATCGTTGGACATCGTTGGACATCGTGGGACACCGTTGGACATCGTTGGACATCGTTGGACACCGTTGGACATCGTTGGACACCGTTGGACATCGTTGGACATCGTTGGACATCGTGGGACACCGTTGGACATCGTTGGACATCGTTGGACACCGTTGGACATCGTTGGACATCGTTGGACATCGTTGGACACCGTTGGACACCGTTGGACACCGTTGGACATCGTTGGACACCGTGGGACAACGTGGGACAACGTGGGACAACGTGGGACAACGTGGGACAACGTGGGACAACGTGGGACATCGTGGGACAACGTGGGACAACGTGGGACAACGTGGGACAACGTGGGACAACGTGGGACACCGTTGGACACCGTGGGACACCGTTGGACACCGTTGGACATCGTTGGACACCGTGGGACAACGTGGGACAACGTGGGACATCGTGGGACAACGTGGGACAACGTGGGACAACGTGGGACAACGTGGGACATCGTTGGACACCGTTGGACATCGTTGGACACCGTGGGACAACGTGGGACAACGTGGGACAACGTGGGACAACGTGGGACAACGTGGGACAACGTGGGACAACGTGGGACAACGTGGGACAACGTGGGACAACGTGGGACAACGTGGGACAACGTGGGACAACGTGGGACAACGTGGGACACCGTTGGACATCGCTGGACACCGTTGGACATCGTTGGACACCGTGGGACAACGTGGGACAACGTGGGACAACGTGGGACAACGTGGGACAACGTGGGACAACGTGGGACATCGTGGGACAACGTGGGACAACGTGGGACAACGTGGGACAACGTGGGACACCGTTGGACAACGTGGGACACCGTTGGACATCGTTGGACACCGTGGGACATCGTTGGACACCGTTGGACACCGTTGGACACCGTTGGACATCGTTGGACACCGTGGGACAACGTGGGACAACGTGGGACAACGTGGGACAACGTGGGACAACGTGGGACAACGTGGGACATCGTGGGACAACGTGGGACAACGTGGGACAACGTGGGACAACGTGGGACAACGTGGGACAACGTGGGACAACGTGGGACAACGTGGGACAACGTGGGACAACGTGGGACAACGTGGGACACCGTTGGACATCGTTGGACACCGTGGGACACCGTGGGACAACGTGGGACAACGTGGGACAACGTGGGACAACGTGGGACAACGTGGGAAACCATGGAACAACGTGGGACAACGTGGGACACCGTTGGACATCGTTGGACAACGTGGGACAACGTGGGACAACGTGGGACAACGTGGGACAACGTGGGACAACGTGGGACACCGTTGGACACCGTGGGACACCGTTGGACACCGTTGGACATCGTTGGACACCGTGGGACAACGTGGGAAAACGTGGGACAACGTGGGACAACGTGGGACAACGTGGGACACCGTTGGACATCGTTGGACATCGTTGGACATCGTGGGACACCGTTGGACATCGTTGGACATCGTTGGACACCGTTGGACATCGTTGGACACCGTTGGACATCGTTGGACATCGTTGGACATCGTGGGACACCGTTGGACATCGTTGGACATCGTTGGACACCGTTGGACATCGTTGGACATCGTTGGACATCGTTGGACACCGTTGGACACCGTTGGACACCGTTGGACATCGTTGGACACCGTGGGACAACGTGGGACAACGTGGGACAACGTGGGACAACGTGGGACAACGTGGGACAACGTGGGACATCGTGGGACAACGTGGGACAACGTGGGACAACGTGGGACAACGTGGGACAACGTGGGACACCGTTGGACACCGTGGGACACCGTTGGACACCGTTGGACATCGTTGGACACCGTGGGACAACGTGGGACAACGTGGGACATCGTGGGACAACGTGGGACAACGTGGGACAACGTGGGACAACGTGGGACATCGTTGGACACCGTTGGACATCGTTGGACACCGTGGGACAACGTGGGACAACGTGGGACAACGTGGGACAACGTGGGACAACGTGGGACAACGTGGGACAACGTGGGACAACGTGGGACAACGTGGGACAACGTGGGACAACGTGGGACAACGTGGGACAACGTGGGACAACGTGGGACACCGTTGGACATCGCTGGACACCGTTGGACATCGTTGGACACCGTGGGACAACGTGGGACAACGTGGGACAACGTGGGACAACGTGGGACAACGTGGGACAACGTGGGACATCGTGGGACAACGTGGGACAACGTGGGACAACGTGGGACAACGTGGGACACCGTTGGACAACGTGGGACACCGTTGGACATCGTTGGACACCGTGGGACAACGTGGGACAACGTGGGACCACGTGGGACAACGTGGGACAACGTGGGACAACGTGGGACAACGTGGGACAACGTGGGACAACGTGGGACAACGTGGGACAACGTGGGACAACGTGGGACAACGTGGGACATCGTGGGACAACGTGGGACAACGTGGGACAACGTGGGACAACGTGGGACAACGTGGGACACCGTTGGACATCGTTGGACACCGTGGGACACCGTGGGACAACGTGGGACAACGTGGGACAACGTGGGACAACGTGGGACACCGTTGGACATCGTTGGACAACGTGGGACAACGTGGGACAACGTGGGACAACGTGGGACAACGTGGGACAACGTGGGACAACGTGGGACACCGTTGGACATCGCTGGACACCGTTGGACATCGTTGGACACCGTGGGACAACGTGGGACAACGTGGGACAACGTGGGACAACGTGGGACAACGTGGGACAACGTGGGACAACGTGGGACAACGTGGGACAACGTGGGACAACGTGGGACATCGTGGGACAACGTGGGACAACGTGGGACAACGTGGGACAACGTGGGACACCGTTGGACACCGTTGGACACCGTGGGACAACGTGGGACAACGTGGGACAACGTGGGACAACGTGGGACAACGTGGGACAACGTGGGACAAAGTGGGACAACGTGGGACAACGTGGGACAACGTGGGACAACGTGGGACAACGTGGGACAACGTGGGACAACGTGGGACAACGTGGGACAACGTGGGACAACGTGGGACAACGTGGGACATCGTGGGACAACGTGGGACAACGTGGGACAACGTGGGACAACGTGGGACAACGTGGGACACCGTTGGACATCGTTGGACACCGTGGGACAACGTGGGACAACGTGGGACAACGTGGGACACCGTTGGACACCGTTGGACACCGTTGGACACCGTTGGACATCGTTGGACACCGTGGGACAACGTGGGACAACGTGGGACAACGTGGGAAACCATGGAACAACGTGGGACAACGTGGGACACCGTTGGACATCGTTGGACAACGTGGGACAACGTGGGACAACGTGGGACAACGTGGGACAACGTGGGACAACGTGGGACAACGTGGGACACCGTTGGACACCGTGGGACACCGTTGGACACCGTTGGACATCGTTGGACACCGTGGGACAACGTGGGACAACGTGGGACAACGTGGGACAACGTGGGACAACGTGGGACAACGTGGGACAACGTGGGACAACGTGGGACAACGTGGGACAACGCGGGACAACGTGGGACAACGTGGGACATCGTGGGACAACGTGGGACAACGTGGGACATCGTGGGACAACGTGGGACAACGTGGGACAACGTGGGACAACGTGGGACAACGTGGGACACCGTTGGACATCGTTGGACACCGTGGGACAACGTGGGACACCGTGGGACACCGTTGGACACCGTTGGACACCGTTGGACACCGTTGGACATCGTTGGACATCGTTGGACACCGTGGGACAACGTGGGACAACGTGGGACAACGTGGGAAACCATGGAACAACGTGGGACAACGTGGGACACCGTTGGACATCGTTGGACATCGTTGGACACCGTGGGACAACGTGGGACAACGTGGGAAAACGTGGGACAACGTGGGACACCGTTGGACATCGCTGGACACCGTTGGACATCGTTGGACACCGTGGGACAACGTGGGACAACGTGGGACAACGTGGGACAACGTGGGACAACGTGGGACAACGTGGGACAACGTGGGACAACGTGGGACAACGTGGGACATCGTGGGACAACGTGGGACAACGTGGGACAACGTGGGACAACGTGGGACACCGTTGGACACCGTGGGACACCGTTGGACACCGTTGGACATCGTTGGACACCGTGGGACAACGTGGGACAACGTGGGACAACGTGGGACAACGTGGGACAACGTGGGACAACGTGGGACAACGTGGGACAACGTGGGACAACGTGGGACAACGTGGGACAACGTGGGACACCGTGGGACAACGTGGGACAACGTGGGACAACGTGGGACAACGTGGGACACCGTTGGACAACGTGGGACACCGTTGGACATCGTTGGACACCGTGGGACAACGTGGGACAACGTGGGACAACGTGGGACATCGTGGGACAACGTGGGACAACGTGGGACAACGTGGGACAACGTGGGACAACGTGGGACACCGTTGGACACCGTTGGACACCGTTGGACACCGTTGGACATCGTTGGACACCGTGGGACAACGTGGGACAACGTGGGACAACGTGGGAAACCATGGAACAACGTGGGACAACGTGGGACACCGTTGGACATCGCTGGACATCGTTGGACACCGTGGGACAACGTGGGACAACGTGGGAAAACGTGGGACAACGTGGGACACCGTTGGACATCGCTGGACACCGTTGGACATCGTTGGACACCGTGGGACACCGTGGGACAACGTGGGACAACGTGGGACAACGTGGGACAACGTGGGACAACGTGGGACAACGTGGGACAACGTGGGACAACGTGGGACAACGTGGGACAACGTGGGACATCGTGGGACAACGTGGGACACCGTTGGACATCGTTGGACACCGTGGGACAACGTGGGACAACGTGGGACAACGTGGGAAACCATGGAACAACGTGGGACAACGTGGGACACCGTTGGACATCGTTGGACATCGTTGGACACCGTTGGACATCGTTGGACATCTTTGGACATCGTTGGACATCGTTGGACATCGTGGGACACCGTTGGACATCGTTGGACATCGTTGGACACCGTTGGACATCGTTGGACATCGTTGGACATCGTTGGACACCGTTGGACACCGTTGGACACCGTTGGACATCGTTGGACACCGTGGGACAACGTGGGACAACGTGGGACAACGTGGGACAACGTGGGACAACGTGGGACAACGTGGGACAACGTGGGACAACGTGGGAAACCATGGAACAACGTGGGACAACGTGGGACACCGTTGGACATCGTTGGACATCGTTGGACACCGTGGGACAACGTGGGACAACGTGGGACAACGTGGGAAACCATGGAACAACGTGGGACAACGTGGGACACCGTTGGACATCGTTGGACACCGTTGGACACCGTTGGACATCGTTGGACACCGTGGGACAACGTGGGACAACGTGGGACAACGTGGGAAACCATGGAACAACGTGGGACAACGTGGGACACCGTTGGACATCGTTGGACATCGTTGGACACCGTGGGACAACGTGGGACAACGTGGGAAAACGTGGGACAACGTGGGACACCGTTGGACATCGCTGGACACCGTTGGACATCGTTGGACACCGTGGGACAACGTGGGACAACGTGGGACAACGTGGGACAACGTGGGACAACGTGGGACAACGTGGGACAACGTGGGACAACGTGGGACAACGTGGGACATCGTGGGACAACGTGGGACAACGTGGGACAACGTGGGACAACGTGGGACATCGTTGGACACCGTTGGACACCGTGGGACAACGTGGGACAACGTGGGACAACGTGGGACAACGTGGGACAACGTGGGACAACGTGGGACAACGTGGGACAACGTGGGACAACGTGGGACAACGTGGGACAACGTGGGACAACGTGGGACAACGTGGGACAACGTGGGACAATGTGGGACAACGTGGGACAACGTGGGACATCGTGGGACAACGTGGGACAACGTGGGACAACGTGGGACAACGTGGGACAACGTGGGACACCGTTGGACATCGTTGGACACCGTGGGACAACGTGGGACAACGTGGGACAACGTGGGACACCGTTGGACACCGTTGGACACCGTTGGACACCGTTGGACATCGTTGGACACCGTGGGACAACGTGGGACAACGTGGGACAACGTGGGAAACCATGGAACAACGTGGGACAACGTGGGACACCGTTGGACATCGTTGGACAACGTGGGACAACGTGGGACAACGTGGGACAACGTGGGACAACGTGGGACAACGTGGGACACCGTTGGACACCGTGGGACACCGTTGGACACCGTTGGACATCGTTGGACACCGTGGGACAACGTGGGACAACGTGGGACAACGTGGGACAACGTGGGACAACGTGGGACAACGTGGGACAACGTGGGACAACGTGGGACAACGTGGGACAACGTGGGACAACGTGGGACATCGTGGGACAACGTGGGACAACGTGGGACAACGTGGGACAACGTGGGACACCGTTGGACAACGTGGGACACCGTTGGACATCGTTGGACACCGTGGGACAACGTGGGACAACGTGGGACAACGTGGGACATCGTGGGACAACGTGGGACAACGTGGGACCGCGTGGGACACCGTGGGACAACGTGGGACACCGTTGGACACCGTTGGACACCGTTGGACACCGTTGGACATCGTTGGACACCGTGGGACAACGTGGGACAACGTGGGACAACGTGGGAAACCATGGAATAACGTGGGACAACGTGGGACACCGTTGGACATCGCTGGACATCGTTGGACACCGTGGGACAACGTGGGACAACGTGGGAAAACGTGGGACAACGTGGGACACCGTTGGACATCGCTGGACACCGTTGGACATCGTTGGACACCGTGGGACAACGTGGGACAACGTGGGACAACGTGGGACAACGTGGGACAACGTGGGACAACGTGGGACAACGTGGGACAACGTGGGACAACGTGGGACAACGTGGGACATCGTGGGACAACGTGGGACAACGTGGGACAACGTGGGACAACGTGGGACATCGTTGGACACCGTTGGACACCGTGGGACAACGTGGGACAACGTGGGACAACGTGGGACAACGTGGGACAACGTGGGACAACGTGGGACAACGTGGGACAACGTGGGACAACGTGGGACAACGTGGGACAACGTGGGACAACGTGGGACAACGTGGGACAACGTGGGACAACGTGGGACAACGTGGGACAACGTGGGACAACGTGGGACAACGTGGGACACCGTGGGACAACGTGGGACAACGTGGGACAACGTGGGACAACGTGGGACAACGTGGGACACCGTTGGACATCGTTGGACACCGTGGGACCAACGTGGGACAACGTGGACAACGTGGGACACCGTTGGACACCGTTGGACACCGTTGGACACCGTTGGACATCGTTGGACACCGTGGGACAACGTGGGACAACGTGGGACAACGTGGGAACCATGGAACAACGTGGGACAACGTGGGACACCGTTGGACATCGTTGGACAACGTGGGACAACGTGGGACAACGTGGGACAACGTTGGACAACGTGGGACAACGTGGGACCCACCGTTGGGACACGTGGACACCGTTGGACACCGTGGACAACGTGGGACACCACGTGGACAACGTGGGACACGTGGGACAACGTGGGACACGTGGGACAACGTGGGACAACGTGGGACAACGTGGGACAACGTGGGACACCGTGGGACAACGTGGGACCAACGTGGGACAAACGTGGGACAACGTGGGACAACGTGGGACACCGTTGGACATCGTTGGACACCGTGGGACACCGTGGGACAACGTGGGACAACGTGGGACAACGTGGGACAACGTGGGACAACGTGGGAAACCATGGAACAACGTGGGACAACGTGGGACACCGTTGGACATCGTTGGACAACGTGGGACAACGTGGGACAACGTGGGACAACGTGGGACAACGTGGGACAACGTGGGACACCGTTGGACACCGTGGGACACCGTTGGACACCGTTGGACATCGTTGGACACCGTGGGACAACGTGGGAAAACGTGGGACAACGTGGGACAACGTGGGACAACGTGGGACACCGTTGGACATCGTTGGACATCGTTGGACATCGTGGGACACCGTTGGACATCGTTGGACATCGTTGGACACCGTTGGACATCGTTGGACACCGTTGGACATCGTTGGACATCGTTGGACATCGTGGGACACCGTTGGACATCGTTGGACATCGTTGGACACCGTTGGACATCGTTGGACATCGTTGGACATCGTTGGACACCGTTGGACACCGTTGGACACCGTTGGACATCGTTGGACACCGTGGGACAACGTGGGACAACGTGGGACAACGTGGGACAACGTGGGACAACGTGGGACAACGTGGGACATCGTGGGACAACGTGGGACAACGTGGGACAACGTGGGACAACGTGGGACAACGTGGGACACCGTTGGACACCGTGGGACACCGTTGGACACCGTTGGACATCGTTGGACACCGTGGGACAACGTGGGACAACGTGGGACATCGTGGGACAACGTGGGACAACGTGGGACAACGTGGGACAACGTGGGACATCGTTGGACACCGTTGGACATCGTTGGACACCGTGGGACAACGTGGGACAACGTGGGACAACGTGGGACAACGTGGGACAACGTGGGACACCGTGGGACAACGTGGGACAACGTGGGACAACGTGGGACAACGTGGGACAACGTGGGACAACGTGGGACAACGTGGGACAACGTGGGACACCGTTCGACATCGCTGGACACCGTTGGACATCGTTGGACACCGTGGGACAACGTGGGACAACGTGGGACAACGTGGGACAACGTGGGACAACGTGGGACAACGTGGGACATCGTGGGACACCGTGGGACAACGTGGGACAACGTGGGACAACGTGGGACACCGTTGGACAACGTGGGACACCGTTGGACATCGTTGGACACCGTGGGACAACGTGGGACAACGTGGGACAACGTGGGACAACGTGGGACAACGTGGGACAACGTGGGACAACGTGGGACAACGTGGGACAACGTGGGACAACGTGGGACAACGTGGGACAACGTGTGACAACGTGGGACATCGTGGGACAACGTGGGACAACGTGGGACAACGTGGGACAACGTGGGACAACGTGGGACACCGTTGGACATCGTTGGACACCGTGGGACACCGTGGGACAACGTGGGACAACGTGGGACACCGTTGGACATCGTTGGACAACGTGGGACAACGTGGGACAACGTGGGACAACGTGGGACAACGTGGGAAAACGTGGGACAACGTGGGACACCGTTGGACATCGCTGGACACCGTTGGACATCGTTGGACACCGTGGGACAACGTGGGACAACGTGGGACAACGTGGGACAACGTGGGACAACGTGGGACAACGTGGGACAACGTGGGACAACGTGGGACAACGTGGGACAACGTGGGACAACGTGGGAAAACGGGGGACAACGTGGGACACCGTTGGACATCGCTGGACACCGTTGGACATCGTTGGACACCGTGGGACAACGTGGGACAACGTGGGACAACGTGGGACAACGTGGGACAACGTGGGACAACGTGGGACAACGTGGGACAACGTGGGACAACGTGGGACAACGTGGGACATCGTGGGACAACGTGGGACAACGTGGGACAACGTGGGACAACGTGGGACATCGTTGGACACCGTTGGACACCGTGGGACAACGTGGTACAACGTGGGACAACGTGGGACAACGTGGGACAACGTGGGACAACGTGGGACAAAGTGGGACAACGTGGGACAACGTGGGACAACGTGGGACAACGTGGGACAACGTGGGACAACGTGGGACAACGTGGGACAACGTGGGACAACGTGGGACAACGTGGGACAACGTGGGACACCGTGGGACAACGTGGGACAACGTGGGACAACGTGGGACAACGTGGGACAACGTGGGACACCGTTGGACATCGTTGGACACCGTGGGACAACGTGGGACAACGTGGGACAACGTGGGACACCGTTGGACACCGTTGGACACCGTTGGACACCGTTGGACATCGTTGGACACCGTGGGACAACGTGGGACAACGTGGGACAACGTGGGAAACCATGGAACAACGTGGGACAACGTGGGACACCGTTGGACATCGTTGGACAACGTGGGACAACGTGGGACAACGTGGGACAACGTGGGACAACGTGGGACAACGTGGGACAACGTGGGACAACGTGGGACACCGTTGGACACCGTGGGACACCGTTGGACACCGTTGGACATCGTTGGACACCGTGGGACAACGTGGGACAACGTGGGACACCGTTGGACATCGTTGGACACCGTGGGACACCGTGGGACAACGTGGGACAACGTGGGACAACGTGGGACAACGTGGGAAACCATGGAACAACGTGGGACAACGTGGGACACCGTTGGACATCGTTGGACAACGTGGGACAACGTGGGACAACGTGGGACAACGTGGGACAACGTGGGAAAACGTGGGACAACGTGGGACACCGTTGGACATCGCTGGACACCGTTGGACATCGTTGGACACCGTGGGACAACGTGGGACAACGTGGGACAACGTGGGACAACGTGGGACAACGTGGGACAACGTGGGACAACGTGGGACAACGTGGGACAACGTGGGACAACGTGGGACATCGTGGGACAACGTGGGACAACGTGGGACAACGTGGGACAACGTGGGACATCGTTGGACACCGTTGGACACCGTGGGACAACGTGGGACAACGTGGGACAACGTGGGACAACGTGGGACAACGTGGGACAACGTGGGACAAAGTGGGACAACGTGGGACAACGTGGGACAACGTGGGACAACGTGGGACAACGTGGGACAACGTGGGACAACGTGGGACAACGTGGGACAACGTGGGACAACGTGGGACAACGTGGGACAACGTGGGACATCGTGGGACAACGTGGGACAACGTGGGACAACGTGGGACAACGTGGGACAACGTGGGACACCGTTGGACATCGTTGGACACCGTGGGACAACGTGGGACAACGTGGGACAACGTGGGACACCGTTGGACACCGTTGGACACCGTTGGACACCGTTGGACATCGTTGGACACCGTGGGACAACGTGGGACAACGTGGGACAACGTGGGACAACGTGGGACAACGTGGGACAACGTGGGACACCGTTGGACATCGTTGGACACCGTGGGACAACGTGGGACAACGTGGGACAACGTGGGACACCGTTGGACACCGTTGGACAACGTGGGACACCGTTGGACACCGTTGGACAACGTGGGACAACGTGGGACAACGTGGGACAACGTGGGACAACGTGGGACAACGTGGGACAACGTGGGACACCGTTGGACACCGTGGGACACCGTTGGACACCGTTGGACATCGTTGGACACCGTGGGACAACGTGGGACAACGTGGGACAACGTGGGACAACGTGGAACAACGTGGGACAACGTGGGACAACGTGGGACAACGTGGGACAACGTGGGACAACGTGGGACATCGTGGGACAACGTGGGACAACGTGGGACAACGTGGGACAACGTGGGACACCGTTGGACAACGTGGGACACCGTTGGACATCGTTGGACACCGTGGGACAACGTGGGACACCGTTGGACATCGTTGGACACCGTGGGACAACGTGGGACAACGTGGGACAACGTGGGACACCGTTGGACACCGTTGGACACCGTTGGACACCGTTGGACATCGTGGGACACCGTGGGACAACGTGGGACAACGTGGGACAACGTGGGAAACCATGGAACAACGTGGGACAACGTGGGACAACGTGGGACATCGTTGGACTCCGTTGGACACCGTGGGACAAAGTGGGACAACGTGGGACAACGTGGGACCACGTGGGACAACGTGGGACAACGTGGGACAACGTGGGACAACGTGGGACAACGTGGGACAACGTGGGACAACGTGGGACACCGTTGGACATCGTTGGACACCGTGGGACAACGTGGGACAACGTGGGACAACGTGGGACACCGTTGGACACCGTTGGACAACGTGGGACACCGTTGGACACCGTTGGACAACGTGGGACAACGTGGGACAACGTGGGACAACGTGGGACAACGTGGGACAACGTGGGACAACGTGGGACACCGTTGGACACCGTGGGACACCGTTGGACAACGTGGGACACCGTTGGACATCGTTGGACACCGTGGGACAACGTGGGACAACGTGGGACCACGTGGGACAACGTGGGACAACGTGGGACAACGTGGGACAACGTGGGACAACGTGGGACAACGTGGGACAACGTGGGACAACGTGGGACATCGTGGGACAACGTGGGACAACGTGGGACAACGTGGGACAACGTGGGACAACGTGGGACACCGTTGGACATCGTGGGACACCGTGGGACACCGTGGGACAACGTGGGACAACGTGGGACAACGTGGGACAACGTGGGACAACGTGGGAAACCATGGAACAACGTGGGACAACGTGGGACACCGTTGGACATCGTTGGACAACGTGGGACAACGTGGGACAACGTGGGACAACGTGGGACAACGTGGGACACCGTTGGACACCGTGGGACACCGTTGGACACCGTTGGACATCGTTGGACACCGTGGGACAACGTGGGACAACGTGGGACAACGTGGGACAACGTGGGACAACGTGGGACAACGTGGGACAACGTGGGACAACGTGGGACAACGTGGGACAACGTGGGACAACGTGGGACAACGTGGGACACCGTTGGACAACGTGGGACACCGTTGGACATCGTTGGACACCGTGGGACAACGTGGGACAACGTGGGACAACGTGGGACAACGTGGGACAACGTTGGACACCGTTGGACATCGTTGGACACCGTTGGACATCGTTGGACATCGTTGGACATCGTGGGACACCGTTGGACATCGTTGGACATCGTTGGACACCGTTGGACATCGTTGGACATCGTTGGACATCGTTGGACACCGTTGGACACCGTTGGACACCGTTGGACATCGTTGGACACCGTGGGACAACGTGGGACAACGTGGGACAACGTGGGACAACGTGGGACAACGTGGGACAACGTGGGACAACGTGGGACAACGTGGGACATCGTGGGACAACGTGGGACAACGTGGGACAACGTGGGACAACGTGGGACATCGTTGGACACCGTTGGACATCGTTGGACACCGTGGGACAACGTGGGACAACGTGGGACAACGTGGGACAACGTGGGACAACGTGGGACAACGTGGGACAACGTGGGACAACGTGGGACAACGTGGGACAACGTGGGACAACGTGGGACATCGTGGGACAACGTGGGACAACGTGGGACAACGTGGGACAACGTGGGGCACCGTTGGACATCGTTGGACACCGTTGGACACCGTTGGACACCGTTGGACATCGTTGGACACCGTGGGACAACGTGGGACAACGTGGGACAACGTGGGAAACCATGGAACAACGTGGGACAACGTGGGACACCGTTGGACATCGTTGGACAACGTGGGACAACGTGGGACAACGTGGGACAACGTGGGACAACGTGGGACAACGTGGGACAACGTGGGACACCGTTGGACACCGTGGGACACCGTTGGACACCGTTGGACATCGTTGGACACCGTGGGACAACGTGGGACAACGTGGGACAACGTGGGACAACGTGGGACAACGTGGGACAACGTGGGACAACGTGGGACAACGTGGGACAACGTGGGACAACGTGGGACAACGTGGGACATCGTGGGACAACGTGGGACAACGTGGGACAACGTGGGACAACGTGGGACACCGTTGGACAACGTGGGACACCGTTGGACATCGTTGGACACCGTGGGACAACGTGGGACAACGTGGGACCACGTGGGACAACGTGGGACAACGTGGGACAACGTGGGACAACGTGGGACAACGTGGGACAACGTGGGACAACGTGGGACAACGTGGGACATCGTGGGACAACGTGGGACAACGTGGGACAACGTGGGACAACGTGGACAACGTGGGACACCGTTGGACATCGTTGGACACCGTGGGACACCGTGGGACAACGTGGGACAACGTGGGACAACGTGGGACAACGTGGGACAACGTGGGACAACGTGGGACAACGTGGGACAACGTGGGACAACGTGGGACAACGTGGGACAACGTGGGACAACGTGGGACAACGTGGGACAACGTGGGACAACGTGGGACACCGTTGGACATCGTTGGACACCGTGGGACAACGTGGGACAACGTGGGACAACGTGGGACACCGTTGGACACCGTTGGACACCGTTGGACACCGTTGGACATCGTTGGACACCGTGGGACAACGTGGGACAACGTGGGACAACGTGGGAAACCATGGAACAACGTGGGACAACGTGGGACACCGTTGGACATCGTTGGACAACGTGGGACAACGTGGGACAACGTGGGACAACGTGGGACAACGTGGGACAACGTGGGACAACGTGGGACACCGTTGGACACCGTGGGACACCGTTGGACACCGTTGGACATCGTTGGACACCGTGGGACAACGTGGGACAACGTGGGACAACGTGGGACAACGTGGGACAACGTGGGACAACGTGGAACAACGTGGGACAACGTGGGACAACGTGGGACAACGTGGGACAACGTGGGACAACGTGGAACAACGTGGGACAACGTGGGACAACGTGGGACATCGTTGGACACCGTTGGACATCGTTGGACACCGTGGGACAACGTGGGACAACGTGGGACAACGTGGGACAACGTGGGACAACGTGGGACAACGTGGGACAACGTGGGACAACGTGGGACAACGTGGGACATCGTGGGACAACGTGGGACAACGTGGGACAACGTGGGACAACGTGGGACACCGTTGGACAACGTGGGACACCGTTGGACATCGTTGGACACCGTGGGACAACGTGGGACAACGTGGGACCACGTGGGACAACGTGGGACAACGTGGGACAACGTGGGACAACGTGGGACAACGTGGGACAACGTGGGACAACGTGGGACAACGTGGGACATCGTGGGACAACGTGGGACAACGTGGGACAACGTGGGACAACGTGGACAACGTGGGACACCGTTGGATATCGTTGGACACCGTGGGACACCGTGGGACAACGTGGGACAACGTGGGACAACGTGGGACAACGTGGGACAACGTGGGAAACCATGGAACAACGTGGGACAACGTGGGACACCGTTGGACATCGTTGGACAACGTGGGACAACGTGGGACAACGTGGGACAACGTGGGACAACGTGGGACAACGTGGGACACCGTTGGACACCGTGGGACACCGTTGGACACCGTTGGACATCGTTGGACACCGTGGGACAACGTGGGACAACGTGGGACAACGTGGGACAACGTGGGACAACGTGGGACAACGTGGGACAACGTGGGACAACGTGGGACAACGTGGGACAACGTGGGACAACGTGGGACAACGTGGGACAACGTGGGACAACGTGGGACAACGTGGGACAACGTGGGACAACGTGGGACACCGTTGGACATCGTTGGACACCGTGGGACAACGTGGGACAACGTGGGACAACGTGGGACACCGTTGGACACCGTTGGACACCGTTGGACACCGTTGGACATCGTTGGACACCGTGGGACAACGTGGGACAACGTGGGACAACGTGGGAAACCATGGAACAACGTGGGACAACGTGGGACACCGTTGGACATCGTTGGACAACGTGGGACAACGTGGGACAACGTGGGACAACGTGGGACAACGTGGGACAACGTGGGACAACGTGGGACACCGTTGGACACCGTGGGACACCGTTGGACACCGTTGGACATCGTTGGACACCGTGGGACAACGTGGGACAACGTGGGACAACGTGGGACAACGTGGGACAACGTGGGACAACGTGGAACAACGTGGGACAACGTGGGACAACGTGGGACAACGTGGGACAACGTGGGACAACGTGGAACAACGTGGGACAACGTGGGACAACGTGGGACATCGTTGGACACCGTTGGACATCGTTGGACACCGTGGGACAACGTGGGACAACGTGGGACAACGTGGGACAACGTGGGACAACGTGGGACAACGTGGGACAACGTGGGACAACGTGGGACAACGTGGGACAACGTGGGACAACGTGGGACAACGTGGGACAACGTGGGACAACGTGGGACAACGTGGGACACCGTTGGACATCGCTGGACACCGTTGGACATCGTTGGACACCGTGGGACAACGTGGGACAACGTGGGACAACGTGGGACAACGTGGGACAACGTGGGACAACGTGGGACAACGTGGGACAACGTGGGACAACGTGGGACAACGTGGGACAACGTGGGACAACGTGGGACAACGTGGGACAACGTGGGACATCGTGGGACAACGTGGGACAACGTGGGACAACGTGGGACAACGTGGGGCAACGTGGGACACCGTTGGACATCGTTGGACACCGTTGGACACCGTTGGACACCGTTGGACATCGTTGGACACCGTGGGACAACGTGGGACAACGTGGGACAACGTGGGAAACCATGGAACAACGTGGGACAACGTGGGACACCGTTGGACATCGTTGGACAACGTGGGACAACGTGGGACAACGTGGGACAACGTTGGACAACGTGGGACAACGTGGGACAACGTGGGACAACGTGGGACAACGTGGGACAACGTGGGACAACGTGGGACACCGTTGGACACCGTGGGACACCGTTGGACACCGTTGGACATCGTTGGACACCGTGGGACAACGTGGGACAACGTGGGACAACGTGGGACAACGTGGGACAACGTGGGACAACGTGGGACAACGTGGGACAACGTGGGACAACGTGGGACAACGTGGGACAACGTGGGACAACGTGGGACACCGTTGGACATCGCTGGACACCGTTGGACATCGTTGGACACCGTGGGACAACGTGGGACAACGTGGGACAACGTGGGACAACGTGGGACAACGTGGGACAACGTGGGACAACGTGGGACAACGTGGGACAACGTGGGACAACGTGGGACAACGTGGGACAACGTGGGACAACGTGGGACAACGTGGGACATCGTGGGACAACGTGGGACAACGTGGGACAACGTGGGACAACGTGGGGCAACGTGGGACAACGTGGGACAACGTGGGACAACGTGGGACAACGTGGGACAACGTGGGACAACGTGGGACAACGTGGGACACCGTTGGACACCGTGGGACAACGTGGGACAACGTGGGACCACGTGGGACAACGTGGGACAACGTGGGACAACGTGGGACAACGTGGGACAACGTGGGACAACGTGGGACAACGTGGGACAACGTGGGACAACGTGGGACAACGTGGGACAACGTGGGACACCGTTGGACATCGCTGGACACCGTTGGACATCGTTGGACACCGTGGGACAACGTGGGACAACGTGGGACAACGTGGGACAACGTGGGACAACGTGGGACAACGTGGGACAACGTGGGACAACGTGGGACAACGTGGGACAACGTGGGACAACGTGGGACAACGTGGGACAACGTGGGACAACGTGGGACATCGTGGGACAACGTGGGACAACGTGGGACAACGTGGGACAACGTGGGGCAACGTGGGACACCGTTGGACATCGTTGGACACCGTTGGACACCGTTGGACACCGTTGGACATCGTTGGACACCGTGGGACAACGTGGGACAACGTGGGACAACGTGGGAAACCATGGAACAACGTGGGACAACGTGGGACACCGTTGGACATCGTTGGACAACGTGGGACAACGTGGGACAACGTGGGACAACGTGGGACAACGTGGGACAACGTGGGACAACGTGGGACACCGTTGGACACCGTGGGACACCGTTGGACACCGTTGGACATCGTTGGACACCGTGGGACAACGTGGGACAACGTGGGACAACGTGGGACAACGTGGGACAACGTGGGACAACGTGGGACAACGTGGGACAACGTGGGACAACGTGGGACAACGTGGGACAACGTGGGACATCGTGGGACAACGTGGGACAACGTGGGACAACGTGGGACAACGTGGGACACCGTTGGACAACGTGGGACACCGTTGGACATCGTTGGACACCGTGGGACAACGTGGGACAACGTGGGACCACGTGGGACAACGTGGGACAACGTGGGACAACGTGGGACAACGTGGGACAACGTGGGACAACGTGGGACAACGTGGGACAACGTGGGACATCGTGGGACAACGTGGGACAACGTGGGACAACGTGGGACAACGTGGACAACGTGGGACACCGTTGGACATCGTTGGACACCGTGGGACACCGTGGGACAACGTGGGACAACGTGGGACAACGTGGGACAACGTGGGACAACGTGGGAAACCATGGAACAACGTGGGACAACGTGGGACACCGTTGGACATCGTTGGACAACGTGGGACAACGTGGGACAACGTGGGACAACGTGGGACAACGTGGGACAACGTGGGACACCGTTGGACACCGTGGGACACCGTTGGACACCGTTGGACATCGTTGGACACCGTGGGACAACGTGGGACAACGTGGGACAACGTGGGACAACGTGGGACAACGTGGGACAACGTGGGACAACGTGGGACAACGTGGGACAACGTGGGACAACGTGGGACAACGTGGGACAACGTGGGACAACGTGGGACAACGTGGGACAACGTGGGACAACGTGGGACAACGTGGGACACCGTTGGACATCGTTGGACACCGTGGGACAACGTGGGACAACGTGGGACAACGTGGGACACCGTTGGACACCGTTGGACACCGTTGGACACCGTTGGACATCGTTGGACACCGTGGGACAACGTGGGACAACGTGGGACAACGTGGGAAACCATGGAACAACGTGGGACAACGTGGGACACCGTTGGACATCGTTGGACAACGTGGGACAACGTGGGACAACGTGGGACAACGTGGGACAACGTGGGACAACGTGGGACAACGTGGGACACCGTTGGACACCGTGGGACACCGTTGGACACCGTTGGACATCGTTGGACACCGTGGGACAACGTGGGACAACGTGGGACAACGTGGGACAACGTGGGACAACGTGGGACAACGTGGAACAACGTGGGACAACGTGGGACAACGTGGGACAACGTGGGACAACGTGGGACAACGTGGGACATCGTGGGACAACGTGGGACAACGTGGGACAACGTGGGACAACGTGGGACACCGTTGGACAACGTGGGACACCGTTGGACATCGTTGGACACCGTGGGACAACGTGGGACACCGTTGGACATCGTTGGACACCGTGGGACAACGTGGGACAACGTGGGACAACGTGGGACACCGTTGGACACCGTTGGACACCGTTGGACACCGTTGGACATCGTTGGACACCGTGGGACACCGTGGGACAACGTGGGACAACGTGGGACAACGTGGGACAAAGTGGGACAACGTGGGACAACGTGGGACAACGTGGGACAACGTGGGACAACGTGGGACAACGTGGGACAACGTGGGACAACGTGGGACAACGTGGGACAACGTGGGACAACGTGGGACAACGTGGGACATCGTGGGACAACGTGGGACAACGTGGGACAACGTGGGACAACGTGGGACAACGTGGGACACCGTTGGACATCGTTGGACACCGTGGGACAACGTGGGACAACGTGGGACAACGTGGGACACCGTTGGACACCGTTGGACACCGTTGGACACCGTTGGACATCGTTGGACACCGTGGGACAACGTGGGACAACGTGGGACAACGTGGGAAACCATGGAACAACGTGGGACAACGTGGGACACCGTTGGACATCGTTGGACACCGTGGGACAACGTGGGACAACGTGGGACAACGTGGGACACCGTTGGACACCGTTGGACACCGTTGGACACCGTTGGACATCGTTGGACACCGTGGGACAACGTGGGACCACGTGGGACAACGTGGGACAACGTGGGACAACGTGGGACAACGTGGGACAACGTGGGACAACGTGGGACAACGTGGGACAACGTGGGACATCGTGGGACAACGTGGGACAACGTGGGACAACGTGGGACACCGTGGACAACGTGGGACACCGTTGGACATCGTTGGACACCGTGGGACACCGTGGGACAACGTGGGACAACGTGGGACAACGTGGGACAACGTGGGACAACGTGGGAAACCATGGAACAACGTGGGACAACGTGGGACACCGTTGGACATCGTTGGACAACGTGGGACAACGTGGGACAACGTGGGACAACGTGGGACAACGTGGGACAACGTGGGACACCGTTGGACACCGTGGGACACCGTTGGACACCGTTGGACATCGTTGGACACCGTGGGACAACGTGGGACAACGTGGGACAACGTGGGACAACGTGGGACAACGTGGGACAACGTGGGACAACGTGGGACAACGTGGGACAACGTGGGACAACGTGGGACAACGTGGGACAACGTGGGACAACGTGGGACAACGTGGGACAACGTGGGACAACGTGGGACAACGTGGGACACCGTTGGACATCGTTGGACACCGTGGGACAACGTGGGACAACGTGGGACAACGTGGGACACCGTTGGACACCGTTGGACACCGTTGGACACCGTTGGACATCGTTGGACACCGTGGGACAACGTGGGACAACGTGGGACAACGTGGGAAACCATGGAACAACGTGGGACAACGTGGGACACCGTTGGACATCGTTGGACAACGTGGGACAACGTGGGACAACGTGGGACAACGTGGGACAACGTGGGACAACGTGGGACAACGTGGGACACCGTTGGACACCGTGGGACACCGGTGGACACCGTTGGACATCGTTGGACACCGTGGGACAACGTGGGACAACGTGGGACAACGTGGGACAACGTGGGACAACGTGGGACAACGTGGAACAACGTGGGACAACGTGGGACAACGTGGGACAACGTGGGACAACGTGGGACAACGTGGGACATCGTGGGACAACGTGGGACAACGTGGGACAACGTGGGACAACGTGGGACACCGTTGGACAACGTGGGACACCGTTGGACATCGTTGGACACCGTGGGACAACGTGGGACACCGTTGGACATCGTTGGACACCGTGGGACAACGTGGGACAACGTGGGACAACGTGGGACACCGTTGGACACCGTTGGACACCGTTGGACACCGTTGGACATCGTTGGACACCGTGGGACAACGTGGGACAACGTGGGACAACGTGGGACAACGTGGGACAAAGTGGGACAACGTGGGACAACGTGGGACAACGTGGGACAACGTGGGACAACGTGGGACAACGTGGGACAACGTGGGACAACGTGGGACAACGTGGGACAACGTGGGACAACGTGGGACAACGTGGGACATCGTGGGACAACGTGGGACAACGTGGGACAACGTGGGACAACGTGGGACAACGTGGGACACCGTTGGACATCGTTGGACACCGTGGGACAACGTGGGACAACGTGGGACAACGTGGGACACCGTTGGACACCGTTGGACACCGTTGGACACCGTTGGACATCGTTGGACACCGTGGGACAACGTGGGACAACGTGGGACAACGTGGGAAACCATGGAACAACGTGGGACAACGTGGGACACCGTTGGACATCGTTGGACAACGTGGGACAACGTGGGACAACGTGGGACAACGTGGGACAACGTGGGACAACGTGGGACAACGTGGGACACCGTTGGACACCGTGGGACACCGTTGGACACCGTTGGACATCGTTGGACACCGTGGGACAACGTGGGACAACGTGGGACAACGTGGGACAACGTGGGACAACGTGGGACAACGTGGGACAACGTGGGACAACGTGGGACAACGTGGGACAACGCGGGACAACGTGGGACAACGTGGGACATCGTGGGACAACGTGGGACAACGTGGGACAACGTGGGACAACGTGGGACATCGTTGGACTCCGTTGGACACCGTGGGACAAAGTGGGACAACGTGGGACAACGTGGGACAACGTGGGACAACGTGGGACAACGTGGGACAACGTGGGACAACGTGGGACAACGTGGGACAACGTGGGACAACGTGGGACACCGTTGGACATCGTTGGACACCGTGGGACAACGTGGGACAACGTGGGACAACGTGGGACACCGTTGGACACCGTTGGACAACGTGGGACACCGTTGGACACCGTTGGACAACGTGGGACAACGTGGGACAACGTGGGACAACGTGGGACAACGTGGGACAACGTGGGACAACGTGGGACACCGTTGGACACCGTGGGACACCGTTGGACACCGTTGGACATCGTTGGACACCGTGGGACAACGTGGGACAACGTGGGACAACGTGGGACAACGTGGAACAACGTGGGACAACGTGGGACACCGTGGGACAACGTGGGACAACGTGGGACAACGTGGGACATCGTGGGACAACGTGGGACAACGTGGGACAACGTGGGACAACGTGGGACAACGTGGGACAACGTGGGACATCGTGGGACAACGTGGGACAACGTGGGACAACGTGGGACAACGTGGGACAACGTGGGACACCGTTGGACATCGTTGGACACCGTGGGACAACGTGGGACAACGTGGGACAACGTGGGACACCGTTGGACACCGTTGGACACCGTTGGACACCGTTGGACATCGTTGGACACCGTGGGACAACGTGGGACAACGTGGGACAACGTGGGAAACCATGGAACAACGTGGGACAACGTGGGACACCGTTGGACATCGTTGGACAACGTGGGACAACGTGGGACAACGTGGGACAACGTGGGACAACGTGGGACAACGTGGGACAACGTGGGACACCGTTGGACACCGTGGGACACCGTTGGACACCGTTGGACATCGTTGGACACCGTGGGACAACGTGGGACAACGTGGGACAACGTGGGACAACGTGGGACAACGTGGGACAACGTGGGACAACGTGGGACAACGTGGGACAACGTGGGACAACGCGGGACAACGTGGGACAACGTGGGACATCGTGGGACAACGTGGGACAACGTGGGACAACGTGGGACAACGTGGGACATCGTTGGACTCCGTTGGACACCGTGGGACAAAGTGGGACAACGTGGGACAACGTGGGACAACGTGGGACAACGTGGGACAACGTGGGACAACGTGGGACAACGTGGGACAACGTGGGACAACGTGGGACAACGTGGGACACCGTTGGACATCGTTGGACACCGTGGGACAACGTGGGACAACGTGGGACAACGTGGGACACCGTTGGACACCGTTGGACAACGTGGGACACCGTTGGACACCGTTGGACAACGTGGGACAACGTGGGACAACGTGGGACAACGTGGGACAACGTGGGACAACGTGGGACAACGTGGGACACCGTTGGACACCGTGGGACACCGTTGGACACCGTTGGACAGCGTTGGACACCGTGGGACAACGTGGGACAACGTGGGACAACGTGGGACAACGTGGAACAACGTGGGACAACGTGGGACAACGTGGGACAACGTGGGACAACGTGGGACAACGTGGGACATCGTGGGACAACGTGGGACAACGTGGGACACCGTTGGACACCGTGGGACACCGTTGGACACCGTTGGACAACGTGGGACACCGTTGGACATCGTTGGACACCGTGGGACAACGTGGGACACCGTTGGACATCGTTGGACACCGTGGGACAACGTGGGACAACGTGGGACAACGTGGGACACCGTTGGACACCGTTGGACACCGTTGGACACCGTTGGACATCGTTGGACACCGTGGGACAACGTGGGACAACGTGGGACAACGTGGGAAACCATGGAACAACGTGGGACAACGTGGGACAACGTGGGACATCGTTGGACTCCGTTGGACACCGTGGGACAAAGTGGGACAACGTGGGACAACGTGGGACAACGTGGGACAACGTGGGACAACGTGGGACAACGTGGGACAACGTGGGACAACGTGGGACAACGTGGGACAACGTGGGACACCGTTGGACATCGTTGGACACCGTGGGACAACGTGGGACAACGTGGGACAACGTGGGACACCGTTGGACACCGTTGGACAACGTGGGACACCGTTGGACACCGTTGGACAACGTGGGACAACGTGGGACAACGTGGGACAACGTGGGACAACGTGGGACAACGTGGGACAACGTGGGACACCGTTGGACACCGTGGGACACCGTTGGACACCGTTGGACATCGTTGGACACCGTGGGACAACGTGGGACAACGTGGGACAACGTGGGACAACGTGGAACAACGTGGGACAACGTGGGACAACGTGGGACAACGTGGGACAACGTGGGACAACGTGGGACATCGTGGGACAACGTGGGACAACGTGGGACAACGTGGGACAACGTGGGACACCGTTGGACAACGTGGGACACCGTTGGACATCGTTGGACACCGTGGGACAACGTGGGACAACGTGGGACCACGTGGGACAACGTGGGACAACGTGGGACAACGTGGGACAACGTGGGACAACGTGGGACAACGTGGGACAACGTGGGACAACGTGGGACATCGTGGGACAACGTGGGACAACGTGGGACAACGTGGGACAACGTGGGACAACGTGGGACACCGTTGGACACCGTTGGACATCGTTGGACACCGTGGGACAACGTGGGACAACGTGGGACAACGTGGGACAACGTGGGACAACGTGGGACAACGTGGGACAACGTGGGACAACGTGGGACAACGTGGGACAACGTGGGACAACGTGGGACAACGTGGGACAACGTGGGACAACGTGGGACAACGTGGGACAACGTGGGACACCGTGGGACAACGTGGGACAACGTGGGACAACGTGGGACAACGTGGGACAACGTGGGACACCGTTGGACATCGTTGGACACCGTTGGACACCGTTGGACACCGTTGGACACCGTTGGACACCGTTGGACATCGTTGGACACCGTGGGACAACGTGGGACAACGTGGGACAACGTGGGAAACCATGGAACAACGTGGGACAACGTGGGACACCGTTGGACATCGTTGGACAACGTGGGACAACGTGGGACAACGTGGGACAACGTGGGACAACGTGGGACAACGTGGGACAACGTGGGACACCGCTGGACACCGTGGGACACCGTTGGACACCGTTGGACATCGTTGGACACCGTGGGACAACGTGGGACAACGTGGGACAACGTGGGACAACGTGGGACAACGTGGGACAACGTGGAACGTGGGACAACGTGGGACAACGTGGGACAACGTGGGACAACGTGGGACATCGTGGGACAACGTGGGACAACGTGGGACAACGTGGGACAACGTGGGACACCGTTGGACAACGTGGGACACCGTTGGACATCGTTGGACACCGTGGGACAACGTGGGACAACGTGGGACCACGTGGGACAACGTGGGACAACGTGGGACAACGTGGGACAACGTGGGACAACGTGGGACAACGTGGGACAACGTGGGACAACGTGGGACATCGTGGGACAACGTGGGACAACGTGGGACAACGTGGGACAACGTGGACAACGTGGGACACCGTTGGACATCGTTGGACACCGTGGGACACCGTGGGACAACGTGGGACAACGTGGGACAACGTGGGACAACGTGGGACAACGTGGGAAACCGTGGAACAACGTGGGACAACGTGGGACACCGTTGGACATCGTTGGACAACGTGGGACAACGTGGGACAACGTGGGACAACGTGGGACAACGTGGGACAACGTGGGACACCGTTGGACACCGTGGGACACCGTTGGACACCGTTGGACATCGTTGGACACCGTGGGACAACGTGGGACAACGTGGAACAACGTGGGACAACGTGGGACAACGTGGGACAACGTGGGACAACGTGGGACAACGTGGGACAACGTGGGACAACGTGGGACAACGTGGGACAACGTGGGACAACGTGGGACAACGTGGGACAACGTGGGACAACGTGGGACAACGTGGGACACCGTTGGACATCGTGGGACACCGTGGGACAACGTGGGACAACGTGGGACAACGTGGGACACCGTTGGACACCGTTGGACACCGTTGGACACCGTTGGACATCGTTGGACACCGTGGGACAACGTGGGACAACGTGGGACAACGTGGGAAACCATGGAACAACGTGGGACAACGTGGGACACCGTTGGACATCGTTGGACAACGTGGGACAACGTGGGACAACGTGGGACAACGTGGGACAACGTGGGACAACGTGGGACAACGTGGGACACCGTTGGACACCGTGGGACACCGTTGGACACCGTTGGACATCGTTGGACACCGTGGGACAACGTGGGACAACGTGGGACAACGTGGGACAACGTGGGACAACGTGGGACAACGTGGGACAACGTGGGACAACGTGGGACAACGTGGGACATCGTGGGACAACGTGGGACAACGTGGGACAACGTGGGACACCGTTGGACAACGTGGGACACCGTTGGACATCGTTGGACACCGTGGGACAACGTGGGACAACGTGGGACCACGTGGGACAACGTGGGACAACGTGGGACAACGTGGGACAACGTGGGACAACGTGGGACAACGTGGGACAACGTGGGACATCGTGGGACAACGTGGGACAACGTGGGACAACGTGGGACAACGTGGGACAACGTGGGACACCGTTGGACATCGTTGGACACCGTGGGACACCGTGGGACAACGTGGGACAACGTGGGACAACGTGGGACAACGTGGGACAACGTGGGACAACGTGGGACACCGTTGGACACCGTTGGACACCGTTGGACATCGTTGGACACCGTGGGACAACGTGGGACAACGTGGGACAACGTGGGAAACCATGGAACAACGTGGGACAACGTGGGACACCGTGGGACATCGTTGGACAACGTGGGACAACGTGGGACAACGTGGGACAACGTGGGACAACGTGGGACAACGTGGGACACCGTTGGACATCGTTGGACAACGTGGGACCACGTGGGACAACGTGGGACAACGTGGGACAACGTGGGACAACGTGGGACACCGTTGGACATCGCTGGACACCGTTGGACATCGTTGGACACCGTGGGACAACGTGGGACAACGTGGGACAACGTGGGACAACGTGGGACAACGTGGGACAACGTGGGACAACGTGGGACAACGTGGGACAACGTGGGACAACGTGGGACAACGTGGGACAACGTGGGACAACGTGGGACATCGTGGGACAACGTGGGACAACGTGGGACAACGTGGGACAACGTGGGACAACGTGGGACACCGTTGGACATCGTTGGACACCGTTGGACACCGTTGGACACCGTTGGACATCGTTGGACACCGTGGGACAACGTGGGACAACGTGGGACAACGTGGGAAACCATGGAACAACGTGGGACAACGTGGGACACCGTTGGACATCGTTGGACAACGTGGGACAACGTGGGACAACGTGGGACAACGTGGGACAACGTGGGACAACGTGGGACAACGTGGGACACCGTTGGACACCGTGGGACACCGTTGGACACCGTTGGACATCGTTGGACACCGTGGGACAACGTGGGACAACGTGGGACAACGTGGGACAACGTGGGACAACGTGGGACAACGTGGGACAACGTGGGACAACGTGGGACAACGTGGGACAACGTGGGACAACGTGGGACATCGTGGGACAACGTGGGACAACGTGGGACAACGTGGGACAACGTGGGACACCGTTGGACAACGTGGGACACCGTTGGACATCGTTGGACACCGTGGGACAACGTGGGACAACGTGGGACCACGTGGGACAACGTGGGACAACGTGGGACAACGTGGGACAACGTGGGACAACGTGGGACAACGTAGGACAACGTGGGACAACGTGGGACCTCGTGGGACAACGTGGGACAACGTGGGACAACGTGGGGCAACGTGGACAACGTGGGACACCGTTGGACATCGTTGGACACCGTGGGACACCGTGGGACAACGTGGGACAACGTGGGACAACGTGGGACAACGTGGGACAACGTGGGAAACCATGGAACAACGTGGGACAACGTGGGACACCGGTGGACATCGTTGGACAACGTGGGACAACGTGGGACAACGTGGGACAACGTGGGACAACGTGGGACAACGTGGGACACCGTTGGACACCGTGGGACACCGTTGGACACCGTTGGACATCGTTGGACACCGTGGGACAACGTGGGACAACGTGGGACAACGTGGGACAACGTGGGACAACGTGGGACAACGTGGGACAACGTGGGACAACGTGGGACAACGTGGGACAACGTGGGACAACGTGGGACAACGTGGGACAACGTGGGACAACGTGGGACAACGTGGGACACCGTTGGACATCGTTGGACACCGTGGGACAACGTGGGACAACGTGGGACAACGTGGGACACCGTTGGACACCGTTGGACACCGTTGGACACCGTTGGACATCGTTGGGCACCGTGGGACAACGTGGGACAACGTGGGACAACGTGGGAAACCATGGAACAACGTGGGACAACGTGGGACACCGTTGGACATCGTTGGACAACGTGGGACAACGTGGGACAACGTGGGACAACGTGGGACAACGTGGGACAACGTGGGACAACGTGGGACACCGTTGGACACCGTGGGACACCGTTGGACACCGTTGGACATCGTTGGACACCGTGGGACAACGTGGGACAACGTGGGACAACGTGGGACAACGTGGGACAACGTGGGACAACGTGGGACAACGTGGGACAACGTGGGACAACGTGGGACAACGTGGGACATCGTGGGACAACGTGGGACAACGTGGGACAACGTGGGACAACGTGGGACACCGTTGGACAACGTGGGACACCGTTGGACATCGTTGGACACCGTGGGACAACGTGGGACAACGTGGGACCACGTGGGACAACGTGGGACAACGTGGGACAACGTGGGACAACGTGGGACAACGTGGGACAACGTGGGACAACGTGGGACAACGTGGGACAACGTGGGACAACGTGGGACAACGTGGGACAACGTGGGACAACGTGGGACACCGTTGGACATCGTTGGACACCGTGGGACACCGTGGGACAACGTGGGACAACGTGGGACAACGTGGGACAACGTGGGACAACGTGGGAAACCATGGAACAACGTGGGACAACGTGGGACACCGTTGGACATCGTTGGACACCGTGGGACACCGTGGGACAACGTGGGACAACGTGGGACAACGTGGGACAACGTGGGACAACGTGGGACACCGTTGGACACCGTGGGACACCGTTGGACACCGTTGGACATCGTTGGACACCGTGGGACAACGTGGGACAACGTGGGACAACGTGGGACAACGTGGGACAACGTGGGACAACGTGGGACAACGTGGGGCAACGTGGGACAACGGGGGACATCGTGGGACAACGTGGGACAACGTGGGACAACGTGGGACAACGTGGGACACCGTTGGACAACGTGGGACACCGTTGGACATCGTTGGACACCGTGGGACAACGTGGGACAACGTGGGACCACGTGGGACAACGTGGGACAACGTGGGACAACGTGGGACAACGTGGGACAACGTGGGACAACGTGGGACAACGTGGGACAACGTGGGACACCGTTGGACATCGTTGGACACCGTGGGACACCGTGGGACAACGTGGGACAACGTGGGACAACGTGGGACAACGTGGGACAACGTGGGAAACCATGGAACAACGTGGGACAACGTGGGACACCGTTGGACATCGTTGGACAACGTGGGACAACGTGGGACAACGTGGGACAACGTGGGACAACGTGGGACAACGTGGGACACCGTTGGACACCGTGGGACACCGTTGGACACCGTTGGACATCGTTGGACACCGTGGGACAACGTGGGAAAACGTGGGACAACGTGGGACAACGTGGGACAACGTGGGACACCGTTGGACATCGTTGGACATCGTTGGACATCGTGGGACACCGTTGGACATCGTTGGACATCGTTGGACACCGTTGGACATCGTTGGACACCGTTGGACATCGTTGGACATCGTTGGACATCGTGGGACACCGTTGGACATCGTTGGACATCGTTGGACACCGTTGGACATCGTTGGACATCGTTGGACATCGTTGGACACCGTTGGACACCGTTGGACACCGTTGGACATCGTTGGACACCGTGGGACAACGTGGGACAACGTGGGACAACGTGGGACAACGTGGGACAACGTGGGACAACGTGGGACATCGTGGGACAACGTGGGACAACGTGGGACAACGTGGGACAACGTGGGACAACGTGGGACACCGTTGGACACCGTGGGACACCGTTGGACACCGTTGGACATCGTTGGACACCGTGGGACAACGTGGGACAACGTGGGACAACGTGGGACAACGTGGGACAACGTGGGACAACGTGGGACAACGTGGGACAACGTGGGACAACGTGGGACAACGTGGGACAACGTGGGACATCGTGGGACAACGTGGGACAACGTGGGACAACGTGGGACAACGTGGGACATCGTTGGACACCGTTGGACATCGTTGGACACCGTGGGACAACGTGGGACAACGTGGGACACCGTTGGACACCGTTGGACACCGTTGGACACCGTTGGACATCGTTGGACACCGTGGGACAACGTGGGACAACGTGGGACAACGTGGGAAACCATGGAACAACGTGGGACAACGTGGGACACCGTTGGACATCGTTGGACAACGTGGGACAACGTGGGACAACGTGGGACAACGTGGGACAACGTGGGACAACGTGGGACAACGTGGGACACCGTTGGACACCGTGGGACACCGTTGGACACCGTTGGACATCGTTGGACACCGTGGGACAACGTGGGACAACGTGGGACAACGTGGGACAACGTGGGACAACGTGGGACAACGTGGGACAACGTGGGACAACGTGGGACAACGTGGGACAACGTGGGACATCGTGGGACAACGTGGGACAACGTGGGACAACGTGGGACAACGTGGGACACCGTTGGACAACGTGGGACACCGTTGGACATCGTTGGACACCGTGGGACAACGTGGGACAACGTGGGACCACGTGGGACAACGTGGGACAACGTGGGACAACGTGGGACAACGTGGGACAACGTGGGACAACGTGGGACAACGTGGGACATCGTGGGACAACGTGGGACAACGTGGGACAACGTGGGACAACGTGGGACAACGTGGGACACCGTTGGACATCGTTGGACACCGTGGGACACCGTGGGACAACGTGGGACAACGTGGGACAACGTGGGACAACGTGGGACAACGTGGGAAACCATGGAACAACGTGGGACAACGTGGGACACCGTTGGACATCGTTGGACACCGTGGGACACCGTGGGACAACGTGGGACAACGTGGGACAACGTGGGACAACGTGGGACAACGTGGGACACCGTTGGACACCGTGGGACACCGTTGGACACCGTTGGACATCGTTGGACACCGTGGGACAACGTGGGACAACGTGGGACAACGTGGGACAACGTGGGACAACGTGGGACAACGTGGGACAACGTGGGGCAACGTGGGACAACGTGGGACATCGTGGGACAACGTGGGACAACGTGGGACAACGTGGGACAACGTGGGACACCGTTGGACAACGTGGGACACCGTTGGACATCGTTGGACACCGTGGGACAACGTGGGACAACGTGGGACAACGTGGGACAACGTGGGACAACGTGGGACAACGTGGGACAACGTGGGACAACGTGGGACAACGTGGGACAACGTGGGACAACGTGGGACAACGTGGGACACCGTTGGACATCGTTGGACACCGTGGGACACCGTGGGACAACGTGGGACAACGTGGGACAACGTGGGACAACGTGGGACAACGTGGGAAACCATGGAACAACGTGGGACAACGTGGGACACCGTTGGACATCGTTGGACAACGTGGGACAACGTGGGACAACGTGGGACAACGTGGGACAACGTGGGACAACGTGGGACACCGTTGGACACCGTGGGACACCGTTGGACACCGTTGGACATCGTTGGACACCGTGGGACAACGTGGGAAAACGTGGGACAACGTGGGACAACGTGGGACAACGTGGGACACCGTTGGACATCGTTGGACATCGTTGGACATCGTGGGACACCGTTGGACATCGTTGGACATCGTTGGACACCGTTGGACATCGTTGGACACCGTTGGACATCGTTGGACATCGTTGGACATCGTGGGACACCGTTGGACATCGTTGGACATCGTTGGACACCGTTGGACATCGTTGGACATCGTTGGACATCGTTGGACACCGTTGGACACCGTTGGACACCGTTGGACATCGTTGGACACCGTGGGACAACGTGGGACAACGTGGGACAACGTGGGACAACGTGGGACAACGTGGGACACCGTTGGACACCGTTGGACACCGTTGGACACCGTTGGACATCGTTGGACACCGTGGGACAACGTGGGACAACGTGGGACAACGTGGGACAACGTGGGACAACGTGGGACAACGTGGGACAACGTGGGACAACGTGGGACAACGTGGGACAACGTGGGACAACGTGGGACAACGTGGGACAACGTGGGACAACGTGGGACAACGTGGGACAACGTGGGACAACGTGGGACAACGTGGGACATCGTGGGACAACGTGGGACAACGTGGGACAACGTGGGACACCGTGGGACAACGTTGGACACCGTTGGACATCGTTGGACACCGTGGGACAACGTGGGACAACGTGGGACAACGTGGGACAACGTGGGACAACGTGGGACATCGTGGGACAACGTGGGACAACGTGGGACAACGTGGGACAACGTGGGACAACGTGGGACACCGTGGGACATCGTGGGACACCGTGGGACACCGTGGGACAACGTGGGACAACGTGGGACAACGTGGGACAACGTGGGAAACCATGGAACAACGTGGGACAACGTGGGACACCGTTGGACATCGTTGGACAACGTGGGACAACGTGGGACAACGTGGGACAACGTGGGACAACGTGGGAAAACGTGGGACAACGTGGGACACCGTTGGACATCGCTGGACACCGTTGGACATCGTTGGACACCGTGGGACAACGTGGGACAACGTGGGACAACGTGGGACAACGTGGGACAACGTGGGACAACGTGGGACAACGTGGGACAACGTGGGACAACGTGGGACAACGTGGGACATCGTGGGACAACGTGGGACAACGTGGGACAACGTGGGACAACGTGGGACATCGTTGGACACCGTTGGACACCGTGGGACAACGTGGGACAACGTGGGACAACGTGGGACAACGTGGGACAACGTGGGACAACGTGGGACAACGTGGGACAAAGTGGGACAACGTGGGACAACGTGGGACAACGTGGGACAACGTGGGACAACGTGGGACAACGTGGGACAACGTGGGACAACGTGGGACAACGTGGGACAACGTGGGACAACGTGGGACAACGTGGGACATCGTGGGACAACGTGGGACAACGTGGGACAACGTGGGACAACGTGGGACAACGTGGGACAACGTTGGACATCGTTGGACACCGTGGGACAACGTGGGACAACGTGGGACACCGTTGGACACCGTTGGACACCGTTGGACACCGTTGGACATCGTTGGACACCGTGGGACAACGTGGGACAACGTGGGACAACGTGGGAAACCATGGAACAACGTGGGACAACGTGGGACACCGTTGGACATCGTTGGACAACGTGGGACAACGTGGGACAACGTGGGACAACGTGGGACAACGTGGGACAACGTGGGACAACGTGGGACACCGTTGGACACCGTGGGACACCGTTGGACACCGTTGGACATCGTTGGACACCGTGGGACAACGTGGGACAACGTGGGACAACGTGGGACAACGTGGGACAACGTGGGACAACGTGGGACAACGTGGGACAACGTGGGACAACGTGGGACAACGCGGGACAACGTGGGACAACGTGGGACAACGTGGGACAACGTGGGACAACGTGGGACAACGTGGGACAACGTGGGACATCGTTGGACTCCGTTGGACACCGTGGGACAAAGTGGGACAACGTGGGACAACGTGGGACAACGTGGGACAACGTGGGACAACGTGGGACAACGTGGGACAACGTGGGACAACGTGGGACAACGTGGGACAACGTGGGACACCGTTGGACATCGTTGGACACCGTGGGACAACGTGGGACAACGTGGGACAACGTGGGACACCGTTGGACACCGTTGGACACCGTTGGACACCGTTGGACATCGTTGGACACCGTGGGACAACGTGGGACAACGTGGGACAACGTGGGAAACCATGGAACAACGTGGGACAACGTGGGACACCGTTGGACATCGTTGGACAACGTGGGACAACGTGGGACAACGTGGGACAACGTGGGACAACGTGGGACAACGTGGGACAACGTGGGACACCGTTGGACACCGTGGGACACCGTTGGACACCGTTGGACATCGTTGGACACCGTGGGACAACGTGGGACAACGTGGGACAACGTGGGACAACGTGGGACAACGTGGGACAACGTGGGACAACGTGGGACAACGTGGGACAACGTGGGACATCGTGGGACAACGTGGGACAACGTGGGACAACGTGGGACAACGTGGGACACCGTTGGACAACGTGGGACACCGTTGGACATCGTTGGACACCGTGGGACAACGTGGGACAACGTGGGACCACGTGGGACAACGTGGGACAACGTGGGACAACGTGGGACAACGTGGGACAACGTGGGACAACGTGGGACAACGTGGGACATCGTGGGACAACGTGGGACAACGTGGGACAACGTGGGACAACGTGGGACAACGTGGGACACCGTTGGACATCGTTGGACACCGTGGGACACCGTGGGACAACGTGGGACAACGTGGGACAACGTGGGACAACGTGGGAAACCATGGAACAACGTGGGACAACGTGGGACACCGTTGGACATCGTTGGACAACGTGGGACAACGTGGGACAACGTGGGACAACGTGGGACAACGTGGGACACCGTTGGACACCGTGGGACACCGTTGGACACCGTTGGACATCGTTGGACACCGTGGGACAACGTGGGACAACGTGGGACAACGTGGGACAACGTGGGACAACGTGGGACAACGTGGGACAACGTGGGACAACGTGGGACAACGTGGGACAACGTGGGAAAACGTGGGACAACGTGGGACACCGTTGGACAACGTGGGACACCGTTGGACATCGTTGGACACCGTGGGACAACGTGGGACAACGTGGGACAACGTGGGACAACGTGGGACAACGTTGGACACCGTTGGACATCGTTGGACACCGTTGGACATCGTTGGACATCGTTGGACATCGTGGGACACCGTTGGACATCGTTGGACATCGTTGGACACCGTTGGACATCGTTGGACATCGTTGGACATCGTTGGACACCGTTGGACACCGTTGGACACCGTTGGACATCGTTGGACACCGTGGGACAACGTGGGACAACGTGGGACAACGTGGGACAACGTGGGACAACGTGGGACAACGTGGGACAACGTGGGACAACGTGGGACATCGTGGGACAACGTGGGACAACGTGGGACAACGTGGGACATCGTTGGACACCGTTGGACATCGTTGGACACCGTGGGACAACGTGGGACAACGTGGGACAACGTGGGACAACGTGGGACAACGTGGGACAACGTGGGACAACGTGGGACAACGTGGGACAACGTGGGACAACGTGGGACAACGTGGGACAACGTGGGACAACGTGGGACACCGTTGGACATCGCTGGACACCGTTGGACATCGTTGGACACCGTGGGACAACGTGGGACAACGTGGGACAACGTGGGACAACGTGGGACAACGTGGGACAACGTGGGACAACGTGGGACAACGTGGGACAACGTGGGACAACGTGGGACAACGTGGGACAACGTGGGACAACGTGGGACAACGTGGGACATCGTGGGACAACGTGGGACAACGTGGGACAACGTGGGACAACGTGGGACAACGTGGGACACCGTTGGACATCGTTGGACACCGTTGGACACCGTTGGACACCGTTGGACATCGTTGGACACCGTGGGACAACGTGGGACAACGTGGGACAACGTGGGAAACCATGGAACAACGTGGGACAACGTGGGACACCGTTGGACATCGTTGGACAACGTGGGACAACGTGGGACAACGTGGGACAACGTGGGACAACGTGGGACAACGTGGGACACCGTTGGACATCGTTGGACATCGTGGGACACCGTGGGACAACGTGGGACAACGTGGGACAACGTGGGACAACGTGGGACAACGTGGGAAACCATGGAACAACGTGGGACAACGTGGGACACCGTTGGACATCGTTGGACAACGTGGGACAACGTGGGACAACGTGGGACAACGTGGGACAACGTGGGACACCGTTGGACACCGTGGGACACCGTTGGACACCGTTGGACATCGTTGGACACCGTGGGACAACGTGGGACAACGTGGGACAACGTGGGACAACGTGGGACAACGTGGGACAACGTGGGACAACGTGGGACAACGTAGGACAACGTGGGACAACGTGGGACAACGTGGGACAACGTGGGACACCGTTGGACAACGTGGGACACCGTTGGACATCGTTGGACACCGTGGGACAACGTGGGACAACGTGGGACAACGTGGGACAACGTGGGACAACGTTGGACACCGTTGGACATCGTTGGACACCGTTGGACATCGTTGGACATCGTTGGACATCGTGGGACACCGTTGGATATCGTTGGACATCGTTGGACACCGTTGGACATCGTTGGACATCGTTGGACATCGTTGGACACCGTTGGACACCGTTGGACACCGTTGGACATCGTTGGACACCGTGGGACAACGTGGGACAACGTGGGACAACGTGGGACAACGTGGGACAACGTGGGACAACGTGGGACAACGTGGGACAACGTGGGACAACGTGGGACATCGTGGGACAACGTGGGACAACGTGGGACAACGTGGGACAACGTGGGACATCGTTGGACACCGTTGGACATCGTTGGACACCGTGGGACAACGTGGGACAACGTGGGACAACGTGGGACAACGTGGGACAACGTGGGACAACGTGGGACAACGTGGGACAACGTGGGACAACGTGGGACAACGTGGGACAACGTGGGACAACGTGGGACAACGTGGGACACCGTTGGACATCGCTGGACACCGTTGGACATCGTTGGACACCGTGGGACAACGTGGGACAACGTGGGACAACGTGGGACAACGTGGGACAACGTGGGACAACGTGGGACAACGTGGGACAACGTGGGACAACGTGGGACAACGTGGGACAACGTGGGACAACGTGGGACAACGTGGGACAACGTGGGACAACGTGGGACAACGTGGGACAACGTGGGACATCGTGGGACAACGTGGGACAACGTGGGACAACGTGGGACAACGTGGGACACCGTTGGACAACGTGGGACACCGTTGGACATCGTTGGACACCGTGGGACAACGTGGGACAACGTGGGACCACGTGGGACAACGTGGGACAACGTGGGACAACGTGGGACAACGTGGGACAACGTGGGACAACGTGGGACAACGTGGGACAACGTGGGACATCGTGGGACAACGTGGGACAACGTGGGACAACGTGGGACAACGTGGACAACGTGGGACACCGTTGGACATCGTTGGACACCGTGGGACACCGTGGGACAACGTGGGACAACGTGGGACAACGTGGGACAACGTGGGACAACGTGGGACAACGTGGGACAACGTGGGACAACGTGGGACAACGTGGGACAACGTGGGACAACGTGGGACAACGTGGGACAACGTGGGACAACGTGGGACACCGTGGGACACCGTTGGACATCGTTGGACACCGTGGGACAACGTGGGACAACGTGGGACAACGTGGGACACCGTTGGACACCGTTGGACACCGTTGGACACCGTTGGACATCGTTGGACACCGTGGGACAACGTGGGACAACGTGGGACAACGTGGGAAACCATGGAACAACGTGGGACAACGTGGGACACCGTTGGACATCGTTGGACAACGTGGGACAACGTGGGACAACGTGGGACAACGTGGGACAACGTGGGACAACGTGGGACAACGTGGGACACCGTTGGACACCGTGGGACACCGTTGGACACCGTTGGACATCGTTGGACACCGTGGGACAACGTGGGACAACGTGGGACAACGTGGGACAACGTGGGACAACGTGGGACAACGTGGGACAACGTGGGACAACGTGGGACAACGTGGGACATCGTGGGACAACGTGGGACAACGTGGGACAACGTGGGACACCGTTGGACAACGTGGGACACCGTTGGACATCGTTGGACACCGTGGGACAACGTGGGACAACGTGGGACCACGTGGGACAACGTGGGACAACGTGGGACAACGTGGGACAACGTGGGACAACGTGGGACAACGTGGGACAACGTGGGACATCGTGGGACAACGTGGGACAACGTGGGACAACGTGGGACAACGTGGGACAACGTGGGACACCGTTGGACATCGTTGGACACCGTGGGACACCGTGGGACAACGTGGGACAACGTGGGACAACGTGGGACAACGTGGGACAACGTTGTCCCACGTTGTCCCACGTTGTCCCACGTTGTCCCACGGTGTCCAACGATGTCCAACGGTGTCCAACGGTGTCCCACGGTGTCCAACGGTGTCCCACGTTGTCCCACGTTGTCCCACGTTGTCCCACGTTGTCCCACGTGGGACAACGTGGGACAACGTGGGACAACGTGGGACAACGTGGGACAACGTGGGACAACGTGGGACACCGTTGGACATCGTTGGACAACGTGGGACAACGTGGGACAACGTGGGACAACGTGGGACAACGTGGGACAACGTGGGACACCGTTGGACATCGCTGGACACCGTTGGACATCGTTGGACACCGTGGGACAACGTGGGACAACGTGGGACAACGTGGGACAACGTGGGACAACGTGGGACAACGTGGGACAACGTGGGACAACGTGGGACAACGTGGGACAACGTGGGACAACGTGGGACAACGTGGGACAACGTGGGACATCGTGGGACAACGTGGGACAACGTGGGACAACGTGGGACAACGTGGGACAACGTGGGACACCGTTGGACATCGTTGGACACCGATGGACACCGTTGGACACCGTTGGACATCGTTGGACACCGTGGGACAACGTGGGACAACGTGGGACAACGTGGGAAACCATGGAACAACGTGGGACAACGTGGGACACCGTTGGACATCGTTGGACAACGTGGGACAACGTGGGACAACGTGGGACAACGTGGGACAACGTGGGACAACGTGGGACAACGTGGGACACCGTTGGACACCGTGGGACACCGTTGGACACCGTTGGACATCGTTGGACACCGTGGGACAACGTGGGACAACGTGGGACAACGTGGGACAACGTGGGACAACGTGGGACAACGTGGGACAACGTGGGACAACGTGGGACAACGTGGGACAACGTGGGACAACGTGGGACATCGTGGGACAACGTGGGACAACGTGGGACAACGTGGGACAACGTGGGACACCGTTGGACAACGTGGGACACCGTTGGACATCGTTGGACACCGTGGGACAACGTGGGACAACGTGGGACCACGTGGGACAACGTGGGACAACGTGGGACAACGTGGGACAACGTGGGACAACGTGGGACAACGTAGGACAACGTGGGACAACGTGGGACATCGTGGGACAACGTGGGACAACGTGGGACAACGTGGGACAACGTGGACAACGTGGGACACCGTTGGACATCGTTGGACACCGTGGGACACCGTGGGACAACGTGGGACAACGTGGGACAACGTGGGACAACGTGGGACAACGTGGGAAACCATGGAACAACGTGGGACAACGTGGGACACCGTTGGACATCGTTGGACAACGTGGGACAACGTGGGACAACGTGGGACAACGTGGGACAACGTGGGACACCGTTGGACATCGTTGGACACCGTGGGACACCGTGGGACAACGTGGGACAACGTGGGACAACGTGGGACAACGTGGGACAACGTGGGACAACGTGGGACACCGTTGGACACCGTTGGACACCGTTGGACATCGTTGGACACCGTGGGACAACGTGGGACAACGTGGGACAACGTGGGAAACCATGGAACAACGTGGGACAACGTGGGACACCGTTGGACATCGTTGGACAACGTGGGACAACGTGGGACAACGTGGGACAACGTGGGACAACGTGGGACAACGTGGGACACCGTTGGACATCGTTGGACAACGTGGGACAACGTGGGACAACGTGGGACAACGTGGGACAACGTGGGACAACGTGGGACACCGTTGGACATCGCTGGACACCGTTGGACATCGTTGGACACCGTGGGACAACGTGGGACAACGTGGGACAACGTGGGACAACGTGGGACAACGTGGGACAACGTGGGACAACGTGGGACAACGTGGGACAACGTGGGACAACGTGGGACAACGTGGGACAACGTGGGACAACGTGGGACATCGTGGGACAACGTGGGACAACGTGGGACAACGTGGGACAACGTGGGACAACGTGGGACACCGTTGGACATCGTTGGACACCGTTGGACACCGTTGGACACCGTTGGACATCGTTGGACACCGTGGGACAACGTGGGACAACGTGGGACAACGTGGGAAACCATGGAACAACGTGGGACAACGTGGGACACCGTTGGACATCGTTGGACAACGTGGGACAACGTGGGACAACGTGGGACAACGTGGGACAACGTGGGACAACGTGGGACACCGTTGGACACCGTGGGACACCGTTGGACACCGTTGGACATCGTTGGACACCGTGGGACAACGTGGGACAACGTGGGACAACGTGGGACAACGTGGGACAACGTGGGACAACGTGGGACAACGTGGGACAACGTGGGACAACGTGGGACAACGTGGGACAACGTGGGACATCGTGGGACAACGTGGGACAACGTGGGACAACGTGGGACAACGTGGGACACCGTTGGACAACGTGGGACACCGTTGGACATCGTTGGACACCGTGGGACAACGTGGGACAACGTGGGACCACGTGGGACAACGTGGGACAACGTGGGACAACGTGGGACAACGTGGGACAACGTGGGACAACGTAGGACAACGTGGGACAACGTGGGACATCGTGGGACAACGTGGGACAACGTGGGACAACGTGGGACAACGTGGACAACGTGGGACACCGTTGGACATCGTTGGACACCGTGGGACACCGTGGGACAACGTGGGACAACGTGGGACAACGTGGGACAACGTGGGACAACGTGGGAAACCATGGAACAACGTGGGACAACGTGGGACACCGTTGGACATCGTTGGACAACGTGGGACAACGTGGGACAACGTGGGACAACGTGGGACAACGTGGGACAACGTGGGACACCGTTGGACACCGTGGGACACCGTTGGACACCGTTGGACATCGTTGGACACCGTGGGACAACGTGGGACAACGTGGGACAACGTGGGACAACGTGGGACAACGTGGGACAACGTGGGACAACGTGGGACAACGTGGGACAACGTGGGACAACGTGGGACAACGTGGGACAACGTGGGACAACGTGGGACAACGTGGGACAACGTGGGACACCGTTGGACATCGTTGGACACCGTGGGACAACGTGGGACAACGTGGGACAACGTGGGACACCGTTGGACACCGTTGGACACCGTTGGACACCGTTGGACATCGTTGGACACCGTGGGACAACGTGGGACAACGTGGGACAACGTGGGAAACCATGGAACAACGTGGGACAACGTGGGACACCGTTGGACATCGTTGGACAACGTGGGACAACGTGGGACAACGTGGGACAACGTGGGACAACGTGGGACAACGTGGGACAACGTGGGACACCGTTGGACACCGTGGGACACCGTTGGACACCGTTGGACATCGTTGGACACCGTGGGACAACGTGGGACAACGTGGGACAACGTGGGACAACGTGGGACAACGTGGGACAACGTGGGACAACGTGGGACAACGTGGGACAACGTGGGACAACGTGGGACATCGTGGGACAACGTGGGACAACGTGGGACAACGTGGGACAACGTGGGACACCGTTGGACAACGTGGGACACCGTTGGACATCGTTGGACACCGTGGGACAACGTGGGACAACGTGGGACCACGTGGGACAACGTGGGACAACGTGGGACAACGTGGGACAACGTGGGACAACGTGGGACAACGTGGGACAACGTGGGACATCGTGGGACAACGTGGGACAACGTGGGACAACGTGGGACAACGTGGGACAACGTGGGACACCGTTGGACATCGTTGGACACCGTGGGACACCGTGGGACAACGTGGGACAACGTGGGACACCGTGGGACAACGTGGGACACCGTGGGACATCGTTGGACACCGTGGGACAACGTGGGACAACGTGGGACCACGTGGGACAACGTGGGACAACGTGGGACAACGTGGGACAACGTGGGACAACGTGGGACAACGTGGGACAACGTGGGACAACGTGGGACAACGTGGGACACCGTTGGACATCGTTGGACACCGTGGGACACCGTGGGACAACGTGGGACAACGTGGGACAACGTGGGACAACGTGGGACAACGTGGGAAACCATGGAACAACGTGGGACAACGTGGGACACCGTTGGACATCGTTGGACAACGTGGGACAACGTGGGACAACGTGGGACAACGTGGGACAACGTGGGACAACGTGGGACACCGTTGGACACCGTGGGACACCGTTGGACACCGTTGGACATCGTTGGACACCGTGGGACAACGTGGGAAAACGTGGGACAACGTGGGACAACGTGGGACAACGTGGGACACCGTTGGACATCGTTGGACATCGTTGGACATCGTGGGACACCGTTGGACATCGTTGGACATCGTTGGACACCGTTGGACATCGTTGGACACCGTTGGACATCGTTGGACATCGTTGGACATCGTGGGACACCGTTGGACATCGTTGGACATCGTTGGACACCGTTGGACATCGTTGGACATCGTTGGACATCGTTGGACACCGTTGGACACCGTTGGACACCGTTGGACATCGTTGGACACCGTGGGACAACGTGGGACAACGTGGGACAACGTGGGACAACGTGGGACAACGTGGGACAACGTGGGACATCGTGGGACAACGTGGGACAACGTGGGACAACGTGGGACAACGTGGGACAACGTGGGACACCGTTGGACACCGTGGGACACCGTTGGACACCGTTGGACATCGTTGGACACCGTGGGACAACGTGGGACAACGTGGGACAACGTGGGACAACGTGGGACAACGTGGGACAACGTGGGACAACGTGGGACAACGTGGGACAACGTGGGACAACGTGGGACAACGTGGGACATCGTGGGACAACGTGGGACAACGTGGGACAACGTGGGACAACGTGGGACATCGTTGGACACCGTTGGACATCGTTGGACACCGTGGGACAACGTGGGACAACGTGGGACAACGTGGGACAACGTGGGACAACGTGGGACATCGTGGGACAACGTGGGACAACGTGGGACAACGTGGGACAACGTGGGACAACGTGGGACAACGTGGGACAACGTGGGACAACGTGGGACAACGTGGGACAACGTGGGACAACGTGGGACAACGTGGGACAACGTGGGACAACGTGGGACAACGTGGGACAACGTGGGACATCGTGGGACAACGTGGGACAACGTGGGACAACGTGGGACAACGTGGGACAACGTGGGACACCGTTGGACATCGTTGGACACCGTTGGACACCGTTGGACACCGTTGGACATCGTTGGACACCGTGGGACAACGTGGGACAACGTGGGACAACGTGGGAAACCATGGAACAACGTGGGACAACGTGGGACACCGTTGGACATCGTTGGACAACGTGGGACAACGTGGGACAACGTGGGACAACGTGGGACAACGTGGGACAACGTGGGACACCGTTGGACACCGTGGGACACCGTTGGACACCGTTGGACATCGTTGGACACCGTGGGACAACGTGGGACAACGTGGGACAACGTGGGACAACGTGGGACAACGTGGGACAACGTGGGACAACGTGGGACAACGTGGGACAACGTGGGACAACGTGGGACAACGTGGGACATCGTGGGACAACGTGGGACAACGTGGGACAACGTGGGACAACGTGGGACACCGTTGGACAACGTGGGACACCGTTGGACATCGTTGGACACCGTGGGACAACGTGGGACAACGTGGGACCACGTGGGACAACGTGGGACAACGTGGGACAACGTGGGACAACGTGGGACAACGTGGGACAACGTAGGACAACGTGGGACAACGTGGGACATCGTGGGACAACGTGGGACAACGTGGGACAACGTGGGACAACGTGGACAACGTGGGACACCGTTGGACATCGTTGGACACCGTGGGACACCGTGGGACAACGTGGGACAACGTGGGACAACGTGGGACAACGTGGGACAACGTGGGAAACCATGGAACAACGTGGGACAACGTGGGACACCGTTGGACATCGTTGGACAACGTGGGACAACGTGGGACAACGTGGGACAACGTGGGACAACGTGGGACAACGTGGGACACCGTTGGACACCGTGGGACACCGTTGGACACCGTTGGACATCGTTGGACACCGTGGGACAACGTGGGACAACGTGGGACAACGTGGGACAACGTGGGACAACGTGGGACAACGTGGGACAACGTGGGACAACGTGGGACAACGTGGGACAACGTGGGACAACGTGGGACAACGTGGGACAACGTGGGACAACGTGGGACAACGTGGGACACCGTTGGACATCGTTGGACACCGTGGGACAACGTGGGACAACGTGGGACAACGTGGGACACCGTTGGACACCGTTGGACACCGTTGGACACCGTTGGACATCGTTGGACACCGTGGGACAACGTGGGACAACGTGGGACAACGTGGGAAACCATGGAACAACGTGGGACAACGTGGGACACCGTTGGACATCGTTGGACAACGTGGGACAACGTGGGACAACGTGGGACAACGTGGGACAACGTGGGACAACGTGGGACAACGTGGGACACCGTTGGACACCGTGGGACACCGTTGGACACCGTTGGACATCGTTGGACACCGTGGGACAACGTGGGACAACGTGGGACAACGTGGGACAACGTGGGACAACGTGGGACAACGTGGGACAACGTGGGACAACGTGGGACAACGTGGGACAACGTGGGACATCGTGGGACAACGTGGGACAACGTGGGACAACGTGGGACAACGTGGGACACCGTTGGACAACGTGGGACACCGTTGGACATCGTTGGACACCGTGGGACAACGTGGGACAACGTGGGACCACGTGGGACAACGTGGGACAACGTGGGACAACGTGGGACAACGTGGGACAACGTGGGACAACGTGGGACAACGTGGGACATCGTGGGACAACGTGGGACAACGTGGGACAACGTGGGACAACGTGGGACAACGTGGGACACCGTTGGACATCGTTGGACACCGTGGGACACCGTGGGACAACGTGGGACAACGTGGGACACCGTTGGACAACGTGGGACACCGTTGGACATCGTTGGACACCGTGGGACAACGTGGGACAACGTGGGACCACGTGGGACAACGTGGGACAACGTGGGACAACGTGGGACAACGTGGGACAACGTGGGACAACGTGGGACAACGTGGGACAACGTGGGACAACGTGGGACACCGTTGGACATCGTTGGACACCGTGGGACACCGTGGGACAACGTGGGACAACGTGGGACAACGTGGGACAACGTGGGACAACGTGGGAAACCATGGAACAACGTGGGACAACGTGGGACACCGTTGGACATCGTTGGACACCGTGGGACAACGTGGGACAACGTGGGACAACGTGGGACAACGTGGGACAACGTGGGACACCGTTGGACACCGTGGGACACCGTTGGACACCGTTGGACATCGTTGGACACCGTGGGACAACGTGGGAAAACGTGGGACAACGTGGGACAACGTGGGACAACGTGGGACACCGTTGGACATCGTTGGACATCGTTGGACATCGTGGGACACCGTTGGACATCGTTGGACATCGTTGGACACCGTTGGACATCGTTGGACACCGTTGGACATCGTTGGACATCGTTGGACATCGTGGGACACCGTTGGACATCGTTGGACATCGTTGGACACCGTTGGACATCGTTGGACATCGTTGGACATCGTTGGACACCGTTGGACACCGTTGGACACCGTTGGACATCGTTGGACACCGTGGGACAACGTGGGACAACGTGGGACAACGTGGGACAACGTGGGACAACGTGGGACAACGTGGGACATCGTGGGACAACGTGGGACAACGTGGGACAACGTGGGACAACGTGGGACAACGTGGGACACCGTTGGACACCGTGGGACACCGTTGGACACCGTTGGACATCGTTGGACACCGTGGGACAACGTGGGACAACGTGGGACAACGTGGGACAACGTGGGACAACGTGGGACAACGTGGGACAACGTGGGACAACGTGGGACAACGTGGGACAACGTGGGACAACGTGGGACATCGTGGGACAACGTGGGACAACGTGGGACAACGTGGGACAACGAGGGACATCGTTGGACACCGTTGGACATCGTTGGACACCGTGGGACAACGTGGGACAACGTGGGACAACGTGGGACAACGTGGGACAACGTGGGACATCGTGGGACAACGTGGGACAACGTGGGACAACGTGGGACAACGTGGGACAACGTGGGACACCGTTGGACATCGTTGGACACCGTGGGACACCGTGGGACAACGTGGGACAACGTGGGACAACGTGGGACAACGTGGGAAACCATGGAACAACGTGGGACAACGTGGGACACCGTTGGACATCGTTGGACAACGTGGGACAACGTGGGACAACGTGGGACAACGTGGGACAACGTGGGAAAACGTGGGACAACGTGGGACACCGTTGGACATCGCTGGACACCGTTGGACATCGTTGGACACCGTGGGACAACGTGGGACAACGTGGGACAACGTGGGACAACGTGGGACAACGTGGGACAACGTGGGACAACGTGGGACAACGTGGGACAACGTGGGACAACGTGGGACAACGTGGGACAACGTGGGACAACGTGGGACAACGTGGGACAACGTGGGACATCGTTGGACACCATTGGACACCGTGGGACAACGTGGGACAACGTGGGACAACGTGGGACAACGTGGGACAACGTGGGACAACGTGGGACAACGTGGGACAAAGTGGGACAACGTGGGACAACGTGGGACAACGTGGGACAACGTGGGACAACGTGGGACAACGTGGGACAACGTGGGACAACGTGGGACAACGTGGGACAACGTGGGACAACGTGGGACAACGTGGGACATCGTGGGACAACGTGGGACAACGTGGGACAACGTGGGACAACGTGGGACACCGTTGGACATCGTTGGACAACGTGGGACAACGTGGGACAACGTGGGACAACGTGGGACAACGTGGGACAACGTGGGACACCGTTGGACATCGTTGGACAACGTGGGACAACGTGGGACAACGTGGGACAACGTGGGACAACGTGGGACAACGTGGGACACCGTTGGACATCGCTGGACACCGTTGGACATCGTTGGACACCGTGGGACAACGTGGGACAACGTGGGACAACGTGGGACAACGTGGGACAACGTGGGACAACGTGGGACAACGTGGGACAACGTGGGACAACGTGGGACAACGTGGGACAACGTGGGACAACGTGGGACAACGTGGGACATCGTGGGACAACGTGGGACAACGTGGGACAACGTGGGACAACGTGGGACAACGTGGGACACCGTTGGACATCGTTGGACACCGTTGGACACCGTTGGACACCGTTGGACATCGTTGGACACCGTGGGACAACGTGGGACAACGTGGGACAACGTGGGAAACCATGGAACAACGTGGGACAACGTGGGACACCGTTGGACATCGTTGGACAACGTGGGACAACGTGGGACAACGTGGGACAACGTGGGACAACGTGGGACAACGTGGGACACCGTTGGACACCGTGGGACACCGTTGGACACCGTTGGACATCGTTGGACACCGTGGGACAACGTGGGACAACGTGGGACAACGTGGGACAACGTGGGACAACGTGGGACAACGTGGGACAACGTGGGACAACGTGGGACAACGTGGGACAACGTGGGACAACGTGGGACATCGTGGGACAACGTGGGACAACGTGGGACAACGTGGGACAACGTGGGACACCGTTGGACAACGTGGGACACCGTTGGACATCGTTGGACACCGTGGGACAACGTGGGACAACGTGGGACCACGTGGGACAACGTGGGACAACGTGGGACAACGTGGGACAACGTGGGACAACGTGGGACAACGTAGGACAACGTGGGACAACGTGGGACATCGTGGGACAACGTGGGACAACGTGGGACAACGTGGGACAACGTGGACAACGTGGGACACCGTTGGACATCGTTGGACACCGTGGGACACCGTGGGACAACGTGGGACAACGTGGGACAACGTGGGACAACGTGGGACAACGTGGGAAACCATGGAACAACGTGGGACAACGTGGGACACCGTTGGACATCGTTGGACAACGTGGGACAACGTGGGACAACGTGGGACAACGTGGGACAACGTGGGACAACGTGGGACACCGTTGGACACCGTGGGACACCGTTGGACACCGTTGGACATCGTTGGACACCGTGGGACAACGTGGGACAACGTGGGACAACGTGGGACAACGTGGGACAACGTGGGACAACGTGGGACAACGTGGGACAACGTGGGACAACGTGGGACAACGTGGGACAACGTGGGACAACGTGGGACAACGTGGGACAACGTGGGACAACGTGGGACACCGTTGGACATCGTTGGACACCGTGGGACAACGTGGGACAACGTGGGACAACGTGGGACACCGTTGGACACCGTTGGACACCGTTGGACACCGTTGGACATCGTTGGACACCGTGGGACAACGTGGGACAACGTGGGACAACGTGGGAAACCATGGAACAACGTGGGACAACGTGGGACACCGTTGGACATCGTTGGACAACGTGGGACAACGTGGGACAACGTGGGACAACGTGGGACAACGTGGGACAACGTGGGACAACGTGGGACACCGTTGGACACCGTGGGACACCGTTGGACACCGTTGGACATCGTTGGACACCGTGGGACAACGTGGGACAACGTGGGACAACGTGGGACAACGTGGGACAACGTGGGACAACGTGGGACAACGTGGGACAACGTGGGACAACGTGGGACATCGTGGGACAACGTGGGACAACGTGGGACAACGTGGGACAACGTGGGACACCGTTGGACAACGTGGGACACCGTTGGACATCGTTGGACACCGTGGGACAACGTGGGACAACGTGGGACCACGTGGGACAACGTGGGACAACGTGGGACAACGTGGGACAACGTGGGACAACGTGGGACAACGTGGGACAACGTGGGACATCGTGGGACAACGTGGGACAACGTGGGACAACGTGGGACAACGTGGGACAACGTGGGACACCGTTGGACATCGTTGGACACCGTGGGACACCGTGGGACAACGTGGGACAACGTGGGACAACGTGGGACAACGTGGGACAACGTGGGAAACCATGGAACAACGTGGGACAACGTGGGACACCGTTGGACATCGTTGGACACCGTGGGACACCGTGGGACAACGTGGGACAACGTGGGACAACGTGGGACAACGTGGGACAACGTGGGACACCGTTGGACACCGTGGGACACCGTTGGACACCGTTGGACATCGTTGGACACCGTGGGACAACGTGGGACAACGTGGGACAACGTGGGACAACGTGGGACAACGTGGGACAACGTGGGACAACGTGGGACAACGTGGGACAACGTGGGACATCGTGGGACAACGTGGGACAACGTGGGACAACGTGGGACAACGTGGGACACCGTTGGACAACGTGGGACACCGTTGGACATCGTTGGACACCGTGGGACAACGTGGGACAACGTGGGACCACGTGGGACAACGTGGGACAACGTGGGACAACGTGGGACAACGTGGGACAACGTGGGACAACGTGGGACAACGTGGGACAACGTGGGACACCGTTGGACATCGTTGGACACCGTGGGACACCGTGGGACAACGTGGGACAACGTGGGACAACGTGGGACAACGTGGGACAACGTGGGAAACCATGGAACAACGTGGGACAACGTGGGACACCGTTGGACATCGTTGGACAACGTGGGACAACGTGGGACAACGTGGGACAACGTGGGACAACGTGGGACAACGTGGGACACCGTTGGACACCGTGGGACACCGTTGGACACCGTTGGACATCGTTGGACACCGTGGGACAACGTGGGAAAACGTGGGACATCGTGGGACAACGTGGGACAACGTGGGACAACGTGGGACAACGTGGGACATCGTTGGACACCGTTGGACATCGTTGGACACCGTGGGACAACGTGGGACAACGTGGGACAACGTGGGACAACGTGGGACAACGTGGGACATCGTGGGACAACGTGGTACAACGTGGGACAACGTGGGACAACGTGGGACAACGTGGGACACCGTTGGACATCGTTGGACACCGTGGGACACCGTGGGACAACGTGGGACAACGTGGGACAACGTGGGACAACGTGGGAAACCATGGAACAACGTGGGACAACGTGGGACACCGTTGGACATCGTTGGACAACGTGGGACAACGTGGGACAACGTGGGACAACGTGGGACAACGTGGGAAAACGTGGGACAACGTGGGACACCGTTGGACATCGCTGGACACCGTTGGACATCGTTGGACACCGTGGGACAACGTGGGACAACGTGGGACAACGTGGGACAACGTGGGACAACGTGGGACAACGTGGGACAACGTGGGACAACGTGGGACAACGTGGGACAACGTGGGACATCGTGGGACAACGTGGGACAACGTGGGACAACGTGGGACAACGTGGGACATCGTTGGACACCATTGGACACCGTGGGACAACGTGGGACAACGTGGGACAACGTGGGACAACGTGGGACAACGTGGGACAACGTGGGACAACGTGGGACAAAGTGGGACAACGTGGGACAACGTGGGACAACGTGGGACAACGTGGGACAACGTGGGACAACGTGGGACAACGTGGGACAACGTGGGACAACGTGGGACAACGTGGGACAACGTGGGACAACGTGGGACATCGTGGGACAACGTGGGACAACGTGGGACAACGTGGGACAACGTGGGACAACGTGGGACACCGTTGGACATCGTTGGACACCGTGGGACAACGTGGGACACCGTTGGACACCGTTGGACACCGTTGGACACCGTTGGACATCGTTGGACACCGTGGGACAACGTGGGACAACGTGGGACAACGTGGGAAACCATGGAACAACGTGGGACAACGTGGGACACCGTTGGACATCGTTGGACAACGTGGGACAACGTGGGACAACGTGGGACAACGTGGGACAACGTGGGACAACGTGGGACAACGTGGGACACCGTTGGACACCGTGGGACACCGTTGGACACCGTTGGACATCGTTGGACACCGTGGGACAACGTGGGACAACGTGGGACAACGTGGGACAACGTGGGACAACGTGGGACAACGTGGGACAACGTGGGACAACGTGGGACAACGCGGGACAACGTGGGACAACGTGGGACATCGTGGGACAACGTGGGACAACGTGGGACAACGTGGGACAACGTGGGACATCGTTGGACTCCGTTGGACACCGTGGGACAAAGTGGGACAACGTGGGACAACGTGGGACAACGTGGGACAACGTGGGACAACGTGGGACAACGTGGGACAACGTGGGACAACGTGGGACAACGTGGGACAACGTGGGACACCGTTGGACATCGTTGGACACCGTGGGACAACGTGGGACAACGTGGGACAACGTGGGACACCGTTGGACACCGTTGGACACCGTTGGACACCGTTGGACATCGTTGGACACCGTGGGACAACGTGGGACAACGTGGGACAACGTGGGAAACCATGGAACAACGTGGGACAACGTGGGACACCGTTGGACATCGTTGGACAACGTGGGACAACGTGGGACAACGTGGGACAACGTGGGACAACGTGGGACAACGTGGGACAACGTGGGACACCGTTGGACACCGTGGGACACCGTTGGACACCGTTGGACATCGTTGGACACCGTGGGACAACGTGGGACAACGTGGGACAACGTGGGACAACGTGGGACAACGTGGGACAACGTGGGACAACGTGGGACAACGTGGGACAACGTGGGACAACGTGGGACATCGTGGGACAACGTGGGACAACGTGGGACAACGTGGGACAACGTGGGACACCGTTGGACAACGTGGGACACCGTTGGACATCGTTGGACACCGTGGGACAACGTGGGACATCGTGGGACAACGTGGGACAACGTGGGACAACGTGGGACAACGTGGGACATCGTTGGACACCGTTGGACATCGTTGGACACCGTGGGACATCGTGGGACAACGTGGGACAACGTGGGACAACGTGGGACAACGTGGGACAACGTGGGACAACGTGGGACAACGTGGGACAACGTGGGACAACGTGGGACAACGTGGGACAACGTGGGACACCGTTGGACATCGCTGGACACCGTTGGACATCGTTGGACACCGTGGGACAACGTGGGACAACGTGGGACAACGTGGGACAACGTGGGACAACGTGGGACAACGTGGGACAACGTGGGACAACGTGGGACAACGTGGGACAACGTGGGACAACGTGGGACAACGTGGGACAACGTGGGACAACGTGGGACACCGTTGGACAACGTGGGACACCGTTGGACATCGTTGGACACCGTGGGACAACGTGGGACAACGTGGGACAACGTGGGACAACGTGGGACAACGTTGGACACCGTTGGACATCGTTGGACACCGTTGGACATCGTTGGACATCGTTGGACATCGTGGGACACCATGGAACAACGTGGGACAACGTGGGACACCGTTGGACATCGTTGGACAACGTGGGACAACGTGGGACAACGTGGGACAACGTGGGACAACGTGGGACAACGTGGGACAACGTGGGACACCGTTGGACACCGTGGGACACCGTTGGACACCGTTGGACATCGTTGGACACCGTGGGACAACGTGGGACAACGTGGGACAACGTGGGACAACGTGGGACAACGTGGGACAACGTGGGACAACGTGGGACAACGTGGGACAACGTGGGACAACGTGGGACAACGTGGGACATCGTGGGACAACGTGGGACAACGTGGGACAACGTGGGACAACGTGGGACACCGTTGGACAACGTGGGACACCGTTGGACATCGTTGGACACCGTGGGACAACGTGGGACAACGTGGGACCACGTGGGACAACGTGGGACAACGTGGGACAACGTGGGACAACGTGGGACAACGTGGGACAACGTGGGACAACGTGGGACAACGTGGGACATCGTGGGACAACGTGGGACAACGTGGGACAACGTGGGACAACGTGGACAACGTGGGACACCGTTGGACATCGTTGGACACCGTGGGACACCGTGGGACAACGTGGGACAACGTGGGACAACGTGGGACAACGTGGGACAACGTGGGAAACCATGGAACAACGTGGGACAACGTGGGACACCGTTGGACATCGTTGGACAACGTGGGACAACGTGGGACAACGTGGGACAACGTGGGACAACGTGGGACAACGTGGGACACCGTTGGACACCGTGGGACACCGTTGGACACCGTTGGACATCGTTGGACACCGTGGGACAACGTGGGACAACGTGGGACAACGTGGGACAACGTGGGACAACGTGGGACAACGTGGGACAACGTGGGACAACGTGGGACAACGTGGGACAACGTGGGACAACGTGGGACAACGTGGGACAACGTGGGACAACGTGGGACAACGTGGGACAACGTGGGACAACGTGGGACAACGTGGGACACCGTTGGACATCGTGGGACAACGTGGGACAACGTGGGACAACGTGGGACACCGTTGGACACCGTTGGACACCGTTGGACACCGTTGGACATCGTTGGACACCGTGGGACAACGTGGGACAATGTGGGACAACGTGGGAAACCATGGAACAACGTGGGACAACGTGGGACACCGTTGGACATCGTTGGACAACGTGGGACAACGTGGGACAACGTGGGACAACGTGGGACAACGTGGGACAACGTGGGACAACGTGGGACAACGTGGGACACCGTTGGACACCGTGGGACACCGTTGGACACCGTTGGACATCGTTGGACACCGTGGGACAACGTGGGACAACGTGGGACAACGTGGGACAACGTGGGACAACGTGGGACAACGTGGGACAACGTGGGACAACGTGGGACAACGTGGGACAACGTGGGACATCGTGGGACAACGTGGGACAACGTGGGACAACGTGGGACAACGTGGGACACCGTTGGACAACGTGGGACACCGTTGGACATCGTTGGACACCGTGGGACAACGTGGGACAACGTGGGACCACGTGGGACAACGTGGGACAACGTGGGACAACGTGGGACAACGTGGGACAACGTTGGACAACGTGGGACAACGTGGGACATCGTGGGACAACGTGGGACAACGTGGGACAACGTGGGACAACGTGGGACAACGTGGGACACCGTTGGACATCGTTGGACACCGTGGGACACCGTGGGACAACGTGGGACAACGTGGGACAACGTGGGACAACGTGGGACAACGTGGGAAACCATGGAACAACGTGGGACAACGTGGGACACCGTTGGACATCGTTGGACAACGTGGGACAACGTGGGACAACGTGGGACAACGTGGGACAACGTGGGACACCGTTGGACACCGTGGGACACCGTTGGACACCGTTGGACATCGTTGGACACCGTGGGACAACGTGGGACAACGTGGGACAACGTGGGACAACGTGGGACAACGTGGGACAACGTGGGACAACGTGGGACAACGTGGGACAACGTGGGACAACGTGGGACAACGTGGGACAACGTGGGACACCGTTGGACAACGTGGGACACCGTTGGACATCGTTGGACACCGTGGGACAACGTGGGACAACGTGGGACAACGTGGGACAACGTGGGACAACGTTGGACACCGTTGGACATCGTTGGACACCGTTGGACATCGTTGGACATCGTTGGACATCGTGGGACACCGTTGGACATCGTTGGACATCGTTGGACACCGTTGGACATCGTTGGACATCGTTGGACATCGTTGGACACCGTTGGACACCGTTGGACACCGTTGGACATCGTTGGACACCGTGGGACAACGTGGGACAACGTGGGACAACGTGGGACAACGTGGGACAACGTGGGACAACGTGGGACAACGTGGGACAACGTGGGACACCGTGGGACAACGTGGGACAACGTGGGACAACGTGGGACAACGTGGGACATCGTTGGACACCGTTGGACATCGTTGGACACCGTGGGACAACGTGGGACAACGTGGGACACCGTTGGACATCGTTGGACAACGTGGGACAACGTGGGACAACGTGGGACAACGTGGGACAACGTGGGACAACGTGGGACAACGTGGGACAACGTGGGACAACGTGGGACAACGTGGGACAACGTGGGACAACGTGGGACAACGTGGGACAACGTGGGACAACGTGGGACAACGTGGGACAACGTGGGACATCGTGGGACAACGTGGGACAACGTGGGACAACGTGGGACAACGTGGGACAACGTGGGACACCGTTGGACATCGTTGGACACCGTTGGACACCGCTGGACACCGTTGGACATCGTTGGACACCGTGGGACAACGTGGGACAACGTGGGAAACCATGGAACAACGTGGGACAACGTGGGACACCGTTGGACATCGTTGGACAACGTGGGACAACGTGGGACAACGTGGGACAACGTGGGACAACGTGGGACAACGTGGGACAACGTGGGACACCGTTGGACACCGTGGGACACCGTTGGACACCGTTGGACATCGTTGGACACCGTGGGACAACGTGGGACAACGTGGGACAACGTGGGACAACGTGGGACAACGTGGGACAACGTGGGACAACGTGGGACAACGTGGGACAACGTGGGACAACGTGGGACAACGTGGGACATCGTGGGACAACGTGGGACAACGTGGGACAACGTGGGACAACGTGGGACACCGTTGGACAACGTGGGACACCGTTGGACATCGTTGGACACCGTGGGACAACGTGGGACAACGTGGGACCACGTGGGACAACGTGGGACAACGTGGGACAACGTGGGACAACGTGGGACAACGTGGGACAACGTGGGACAACGTGGGACAACGTGGGACATCGTGGGACAACGTGGGACAACGTGGGACAACGTGGGACAACGTGGGACAACGTGGGACAACGTGGGACAACGTGGGACAACGTGGGACAACGTGGGACAACGTGGGACAACGTGGGACAACGTGGGACAACGTGGGACATCGTGGGACAACGTGGGACAACGTGGGACAACGTGGGACAACGTGGACATCGTTGGACACCGTTGGACACCGTTGGACACCGTTGGACATCGTTGGACACCGTGGGACAACGTGGGACAACGTGGGACAACGTGGGACAACGTGGGACAACGTGGGACAACGTGGGACAACGTGGGACATCGTGGGACAACGTGGGACAACGTGGGACAACGTGGGACAACGTGGGACATCGTTGGACACCGTTGGACATCGTTGGACACCGTGGGACAACGTGGGACAACGTGGGACAACGTGGGACAACGTGGGACAACGTGGGACAACGTGGGACAACGTGGGACAACGTGGGACAACGTGGGACAACGTGGGACAACGTGGGACAACGTGGGACAACGTGGGACAACGTGGGACAACGTGGGACACCGTTGGACATCGCTGGACACCGTTGGACATCGTTGGACACCGTGGGACAACGTGGGACAACGTGGGACAACGTGGGACAACGTGGGACAACGTGGGACAACGTGGGACAACGTGGGACAACGTGGGACAACGTGGGACAACGTGGGACAACGTGGGACAACGTGGGACAACGTGGGACAACGTGGGACATCGTGGGACAACGTGGGACAACGTGGGACAACGTGGGACAACGTGGGACAACGTGGGACACCGTTGGACATCGTTGGACACCGTTGGACACCGTTGGACACCGTTGGACATCGTTGGACACCGTGGGACAACGTGGGACAACGTGGGACAACGTGGGAAACCATGGAACAACGTGGGACAACGTGGGACACCGTTGGACATCGTTGGACAACGTGGGACAACGTGGGACAACGTGGGACAACGTGGGACAACGTGGGACAACATGGGACAACGTGGGACACCGTTGGACACCGTGGGACACCGTTGGACACCGTTGGACATCGTTGGACACCGTGGGACAACGTGGGACAACGTGGGACAACGTGGGACAACGTGGGACAACGTGGGACAACGTGGGACAACGTGGGACAACGTGGGACAACGTGGGACAACGTGGGACAACGTGGGACATCGTGGGACAACGTGGGACAACGTGGGACAACGTGGGACAACGTGGGACACCGTTGGACAACGTGGGACACCGTTGGACATCGTTGGACACCGTGGGACAACGTGGGACAACGTGGGACCACGTGGGACAACGTGGGACAACGTGGGACAACGTGGGACAACGTGGGACAACGTGGGACAACGTGGGACAACGTGGGACAACGTGGGACATCGTGGGACAACGTGGGACAACGTGGGACAACGTGGGACAACGTGGACAACGTGGGACACCGTTGGACATCGTTGGACACCGTGGGACACCGTGGGACAACGTGGGACAACGTGGGACAACGTGGGACAACGTGGGACAACGTGGGAAACCATGGAACAACGTGGGACAACGTGGGACACCGTTGGACATCGTTGGACAACGTGGGTCAACGTGGGACAACGTGGGACAACGTGGGACAACGTGGGACAACGTGGGACAACGTGGGACAACGTGGGACAACGTGGGACACCGTTGGACATCGTTGGACACCGTGGGACAACGTGGGACAACGTGGGACAACGTGGGACACCGTTGGACACCGTTGGACACCGTTGGACACCGTTGGACATCGTTGGACACCGTGGGACAACGTGGGACAACGTGGGACAACGTGGGAAACCATGGAACAACGTGGGACAACGTGGGACACCGTTGGACATCGTTGGACAACGTGGGACAACGTGGGACAACGTGGGACAACGTGGGACAACGTGGGACAACGTGGGACAACGTGGGACACCGTTGGACACCGTGGGACACCGTTGGACACCGTTGGACATCGTTGGACACCGTGGGACAACGTGGGACAACGTGGGACAACGTGGGACAACGTGGGACAACGTGGGACAACGTGGGACAACGTGGGACAACGTGGGACAACGTGGGACAACGTGGGACATCGTGGGACAACGTGGGACAACGTGGGACAACGTGGGACAACGTGGGACAACGTGGGACAACGTGGGACAACGTGGGACAACGTGGGACAACGTGGGACAACGTGGGACAACGTGGGACAACGTGGGACAACGTGGGACAACGTGGGACAACGTGGGACAACGTGGGACAACGTGGGACACCGTTGGACATCGTTGGACACCGTGGGGCAACGTGGGACAACGTGGGACAACGTGGGACACCGTTGGACACCGTTGGACACCGTTGGACACCGTTGGACATCGTTGGACACCGTGGGACAACGTGGGACAACGTGGGACAACGTGGGAAACCATGGAACAACGTGGGACAACGTGGGACACCGTTGGACATCGTTGGACAACGTGGGACAACGTGGGACAACGTGGGACAACGTGGGACAACGTGGGACAACGTGGGACACCGTTGGACACCGTGGGACACCGTTGGACACCGTTGGACATCGTTGGACACCGTGGGACAACGTGGGACAACGTGGGACAACGTGGGACAACGTGGGACAACGTGGGACAACGTGGGAAACCATGGGACAACGTGGGACAACGTGGGACACCGTTGGACATCGTTGGACAACGTGGGACAACGTGGGACAACGTGGGACAACGTGGGACAACGTGGGACAACGTGGGACAACGTGGGACATCGTGGGACAACGTGGGACAACGTGGGACAACGTGGGACAACGTGGGACACCGTTGGACAACGTGGGACACCGTTGGACATCGTTGGACACCGTGGGACAACGTGGGACAACGTGGGACCACGTGGGACAACGTGGGACAACGTGGGACAACGTGGGACAACGTGGGACAACGTGGGACAACGTGGGACAACGTGGGACATCGTGGGACAACGTGGGACAACGTGGGACAACGTGGGACAACGTGGGACAACGTGGGACACCGTTGGACACCGTGGGACACCGTGGGACACCGTGGGACAACGTGGGACAACGTGGGACAACGTGGGACAACGTGGGACAACGTGGGAAACCATGGAACAACGTGGGACAACGTGGGACACCGTTGGACATCGTTGGACACCGTGGGACACCGTGGGACAACGTGGAACAACGTGGGACAACGTGGGACAACGTGGGACAACGTGGGACACCGTTGGACACCGTGGGACACCGTTGGACACCGTTGGACATCGTTGGACACCGTGGGACAACGTGGGACAACGTGGGACAACGTGGGACAACGTGGGACAACGTGGGACAACGTGGGACAACGTGGGACAACGTGGGACAACGTGGGACATCGTGGGACAACGTGGGACAACGTGGGACAACGTGGGACAACGTGGGACACCGTTGGACAACGTGGGACACCGTTGGACATCGTTGGACACCGTGGGACAACGTGGGACAACGTGGGACCACGTGGGACAACGTGGGACAACGTGGGACAACGTGGGACAACGTGGGACAACGTGGGACAACGTGGGACAACGTGGGACAACGTGGGACAACGTGGGACACCGTTGGACATCGTTGGACACCGTGGGACACCGTGGGACAACGTGGGACAACGTGGGACAACGTGGGACAACGTGGGACAACGTGGGAAACCATGGAACAACGTGGGACAACGTGGGACACCGTTGGACATCGTTGGACAACGTGGGACAACGTGGGACAACGTGGGACAACGTGGGACAACGTGGGACAACGTGGGACACCGTTGGACACCGTGGGACACCGTTGGACACCGTTGGACATCGCTGGACACCGTGGGACAACGTGGGAAAACGTGGGACAACGTGGGACAACGTGGGACAACGTGGGACAACGTGGGACACCGTTGGACACCGTGGGACACCGTTGGACACCGTTGGACATCGTTGGACACCGTGGGACAACGTGGGACAACGTGGGACAACGTGGGACAACGTGGGACAACGTGGGACAACGTGGGACAACGTGGGACAACGTGGGACAACGTGGGACAACGTGGGACAACGTGGGACAACGTGGGACAACGTGGGACATCGTGGGACAACGTGGGACAACGTGGGACAACGTGGGACAACGTGGGACATCGTTGGACACCGTTGGACATCGTTGGACACCGTGGGACAACGTGGGACAACGTGGGACAACGTGGGACAACGTGGGACAACGTGGGACAACGTGGGACAACGTGGGACAACGTGGGACAACGTGGGACAACGTGGGACAACGTGGGACAACGTGGGACAACGTGGGACACCGTTGGACATCGCTGGACACCGTTGGACATCGTTGGACACCGTGGGACAACGTGGGACAACGTGGGACAACGTGGGACAACGTGGGACAACGTGGGACAACGTGGGACATCGTGGGACAACGTGGGACAACGTGGGACAACGTGGGACAACGTGGGACACCGTTGGACAACGTGGGACACCGTTGGACATCGTTGGACACCGTGGGACAACGTGGGACAACGTGGGACCACGTGGGACAACGTGGGACCACGTGGGACAACGTGGGACAACGTGGGACAACGTGGGACAACGTGGGACAACGTGGGACAACGTGGGACAACGTGGGACAACGTGGGACATCGTGGGACAACGTGGGACAACGTGGGACAACGTGGGACAACGTGGGACAACGTGGGACACCGTTGGACATCGTTGGACACCGTGGGACACCGTGGGACAACGTGGGACAACGTGGGACAACGTGGGACAACGTGGGAAACCATGGAACAACGTGGGACAACGTGGGACACCGTTGGACATCGTTGGACAACGTGGGACAACGTGGGACAACGTGGGACAACGTGGGACAACGTGGGAAAACGTGGGACAACGTGGGACACCGTTGGACATCGCTGGACACCGTTGGACATCGTTGGACACCGTGGGACAACGTGGGACAACGTGGGACAACGTGGGACAACGTGGGACAACGTGGGACAACGTGGGACAACGTGGGACAACGTGGGACAACGTGGGACAACGTGGGACAACGTGGGACAACGTGGGACAACGTGGGACAACGTGGGACAAAGTGGGACAACGTGGGACAACGTGGGACAACGTGGGACAACGTGGGACAACGTGGGACAACGTGGGACAACGTGGGGCAACGTGGGACAACGTGGGACAACGTGGGACAACGTGGGACAACGTGGGACATCGTGGGACAACGTGGGACAACGTGGGACAACGTGGGACAACGTGGGACAACGTGGGACACCGTTGGACATCGTTGGACACCGTGGGACAACGTGGGACAACGTGGGACAACGTGGGACACCGTTGGACACCGTTGGACACCGTTGGACACCGTTGGACATCGTTGGACACCGTGGGACAACGTGGGACAACGTGGGACAACGTGGGAAACCATGGAACAACGTGGGACAACGTGGGACACCGTTGGACATCGTTGGACAACGTGGGACAACGTGGGACAACGTGGGACAACGTGGGACAACGTGGGACAACGTGGGACAACGTGGGACACCGTTGGACACCGTGGGACACCGTTGGACACCGTTGGACATCGTTGGACACCGTGGGACAACGTGGGACAACGTGGGACAACGTGGGACAACGTGGGACAACGTGGGACAACGTGGGACAACGTGGGACAACGTGGGACAACGTGGGACAACGCGGGACAACGTGGGACAACGTGGGACATCGTGGGACAACGTGGGACAACGTGGGACAACGTGGGACAACGTGGGACATCGTTGGACTCCGTTGGACACCGTGGGACAAAGTGGGACAACGTGGGACAACGTGGGACAACGTGGGACAACGTGGGACAACGTGGGACAACGTGGGACAACGTGGGACAACGTGGGACAACGTTGGACAACGTGGGACACCGTTGGACATCGTTGGACACCGTGGGACAACGTGGGACAACGTGGGACAACGTGGGACACCGTTGGACACCGTTGGACACCGTGGGACACCGTGGGACAACGTGGGACAACGTGGGACAACGTGGGACAACGTGGGACAACGTGGGACACCGTTGGACACCGTGGGACACCGTTGGACACCGTTGGACATCGTTGGACACCGTGGGACAACGTGGGACAACGTGGGACAACGTGGGACAACGTGGGACAACGTGGGACAACGTGGGACAACGTGGGACAACGTGGGACAACGTGGGACATCGTGGGACAACGTGGGACAACGTGGGACAACGTGGGACAACGTGGGACACCGTTGGACAACGTGGGACACCGTTGGACATCGTTGGACACCGTGGGACAACGTGGGACAACGTGGGACCACGTGGGACAACGTGGGACAACGTGGGACAACGTGGGACAACGTGGGACAACGTGGGACAACGTGGGACAACGTGGGACAACGTGGGACAACGTGGGACACCGTTGGACATCGTTGGACACCGTGGGACACCGTGGGACAACGTGGGACAACGTGGGACAACGTGGGACAACGTGGGACAACGTGGGAAACCATGGAACAACGTGGGACAACGTGGGACACAGTTGGACATCGTTGGACAACGTGGGACAACGTGGGACAACGTGGGACAACGTGGGACAACGTGGGACAACGTGGGACACCGTTGGACACCGTGGGACACCGTTGGACACCGTTGGACATCGTTGGACACCGTGGGACAACGTGGGAAAACGTGGGACAACGTGGGACAACGTGGGACAACGTGGGACACCGTTGGACATCGTTGGACATCGTTGGACATCGTGGGACACCGTTGGACATCGTTGGACATCGTTGGACACCGTTGGACATCGTTGGACACCGTTGGACATCGTTGGACATCGTTGGACATCGTGGGACACCGTTGGACATCGTTGGACATCGTTGGACACCGTTGGACATCGTTGGACATCGTTGGACATCGTTGGACACCGTTGGACACCGTTGGACACCGTTGGACATCGTTGGACACCGTGGGACAACGTGGGACAACGTGGGACAACGTGGGACAACGTGGGACAACGTGGGACAACGTGGGACATCGTGGGACAACGTGGGACAACGTGGGACAACGTGGGACAACGTGGGACAACGTGGGACACCGTTGGACACCGTGGGACACCGTTGGACACCGTTGGACATCGTTGGACACCGTGGGACAACGTGGGACAACGTGGGACAACGTGGGACAACGTGGGACAACGTGGGACAACGTGGGACAACGTGGGACAACGTGGGACAACGTGGGACAACGTGGGACAACGTGGGACAACGTGGGACATCGTGGGACAACGTGGGACAACGTGGGACAACGTGGGACAACGTGGGACATCGTTGGACACCGTTGGACATCGTTGGACACCGTGGGACAACGTGGGACAACGTGGGACAACGTGGGACAACGTGGGACAACGTGGGACAACGTGGGACAACGTGGGACAACGTGGGACAACGTGGGACAACGTGGGACAACGTGGGACAACGTGGGACAACGTGGGACACCGTTGGACATCGCTGGACACCGTTGGACATCGTTGGACACCGTGGGACAACGTGGGACAACGTGGGACAACGTGGGACAACGTGGGACAACGTGGGACAACGTGGGACAGCGTGGGACAACGTGGGACAACGTGGGACAACGTGGGACAACGTGGGACACCGTTGGACAACGTGGGACACCGTTGGACATCGTTGGACACCGTGGGACAACGTGGGACAACGTGGGACCACGTGGGACAACGTGGGACCACGTGGGACAACGTGGGACAACGTGGGACAACGTGGGACAACGTGGGACAACGTGGGACAACGTGGGACAACGTGGGACAACGTGGGACATCGTGGGACAACGTGGGACAACGTGGGACAACGTGGGACAACGTGGGACAACGTGGGAAACCGTTGGACATCGTTGGACACCGTGGGACACCGTGGGACAACGTGGGACAACGTGGGACAACGTGGGACAACGTGGGAAACCATGGAACAACGTGGGACAACGTGGGACACCGTTGGACATCGTTGGACAACGTGGGACAACGTGGGACAACGTGGGACAACGTGGGACAACGTGGGAAAACGTGGGACAACGTGGGACACCGTTGGACATCGCTGGACACCGTTGGACATCGTTGGACACCGTGGGACAACGTGGGACAACGTGGGACAACGTGGGACAACGTGGGACAACGTGGGACAACGTGGGACAACGTGGGACAACGTGGGACAACGTGGGACAACGTGGGACAACGTGGGACAACGTGGGACAACGTGGGACAACGTGGGACAACGTGGGACAAAGTGGGACAACGTGGGACAACGTGGGACAACGTGGGACAACGTGGGACAACGTGGGACAACGTGGGACAACGTGGGACAACGTGGGACAACGTGGGACAACGTGGGACAACGTGGGACAACGTGGGACATCGTGGGACAACGTGGGACAACGTGGGACAACGTGGGACAACGTGGGACAACGTGGGACACCGTTGGACATCGTTGGACACCGTGGGACAACGTGGGACAACGTGGGACAACGTGGGACACCGTTGGACACCGTTGGACACCGTTGGACACCGTTGGACATCGTTGGACACCGTGGGACAACGTGGGACAACGTGGGACAACGTGGGAAACCATGGAACAACGTGGGACAACGTGGGACACCGTTGGACATCGTTGGACAACGTGGGACAACGTGGGACAACGTGGGACAACGTGGGACAACGTGGGACAACGTGGGACAACGTGGGACACCGTGGGACACCGTGGGACACCGTTGGACACCGTTGGACATCGTTGGACACCGTGGGACAACGTGGGACAACGTGGGACAACGTGGGACAACGTGGGACAACGTGGGACAACGTGGGACAACGTGGGACAACGTGGGACAACGTGGGACAACGCGGGACAACGTGGGACAACGTGGGACATCGTGGGACAACGTGGGACAACGTGGGACAACGTGGGACAACGTGGGACATCGTTGGACTCCGTTGGACACCGTGGGACAAAGTGGGACAACGTGGGACAACGTGGGACAACGTGGGACAACGTGGGACAACGTGGGACAACGTGGGACAACGTGGGACAACGTGGGACAACGTGGGACAACGTGGGACACCGTTGGACATCGTTGGACACCGTGGGACAACGTGGGACAACGTGGGACAACGTGGGACACCGTTGGACACCGTTGGACACCGTTGGACACCGTTGGACATCGTTGGACACCGTGGGACAACGTGGGACAACGTGGGACAACGTGGGAAACCATGGAACAACGTGGGACAACGTGGGACACCGTTGGACATCGTTGGAGAACGTGGGACAACGTGGGACAACGTGGGACAACGTGGGACAACGTGGGACAACGTGGGACAACGTGGGACACCGTTGGACACCGTGGGACACCGTTGGACACCGTTGGACATCGTTGGACACCGTGGGACAACGTGGGACAACGTGGGACAACGTGGGGCAACGTGGGACAACGTGGGACAACGTGGGACAACGTGGGACAACGTGGGACAACGTGGGACAACGTGGGACATCGTGGGACAACGTGGGACAACGTGGGACAACGTGGGACAACGTGGGACACCGTTGGACAACGTGGGACACCGTTGGACATCGTTGGACACCGTGGGACAACGTGGGACAACGTGGGACCACGTGGGACAACGTGGGACAACGTGGGACAACGTGGGACAACGTGGGACAACGTGGGACAACGTGGGACAACGTGGGACATCGTGGGACAACGTGGGACAACGTGGGACAACGTGGGACAACGTGGGACAACGTGGGACACCGTTGGACATCGTTGGACACCGTGGGACACCGTGGGACAACGTGGGACAACGTGGGACAACGTGGGACAACGTGGGACAACGTGGGAAACCATGGAACAACGTGGGACAACGTGGGACACCGTTGGACATCGTTGGACAACGTGGGACAACGTGGGACAACGTGGGACAACGTGGGACAACGTGGGACACCGTTGGACACCGTGGGACACCGTTGGACACCGTTGGACATCGTTGGACACCGTGGGACAACGTGGGACAACGTGGGACAACGTGGGACAACGTGGGACAACGTGGGACAACGTGGGACAACGTGGGACAACGTGGGACAACGTGGGACAACGTGGGACAACGTGGGACAACGTGGGACACCGTTGGACAACGTGGGACACCGTTGGACATCGTTGGACACCGTGGGACAACGTGGGACAACGTGGGACAACGTGGGACAACGTGGGACAACGTTGGACACCGTTGGACATCGTTGGACACCGTTGGACATCGTTGGACATCGTTGGACATCGTGGGACACCGTTGGACATCGTTGGACATCGTTGGACACCGTTGGACATCGTTGGACATCGTTGGACATCGTTGGACACCGTTGGACACCGTTGGACACCGTTGGACATCGTTGGACACCGTGGGACAACGTGGGACAACGTGGGACAACGTGGGACAACGTGGGACAACGTGGGACAACGTGGGACAACGTGGGACAACGTGGGACATCGTGGGACAACGTGGGACAACGTGGGACAACGTGGGACAACGTGGGACATCGTTGGACACCGTTGGACATCGTTGGACACCGTGGGACAACGTGGGACAACGTGGGACAACGTGGGACAACGTGGGACAACGTGGGACAACGTGGGACAACGTGGGACAACGTGAGACAACGTGGGACAACGTGGGACAACGTGGGACAACGTGGGACAACGTGGGACACCGTTGGACATCGTTGGACACCGTTGGACATCGTTGGACACCGTGGGACAACGTGGGACAACGTGGGACAACGTGGGACAACGTGGGACAACGTGGGACAACGTGGGACAACGTGGGACAACGTGGGACAACGTGGGACAACGTGGGACAACGTGGGACAACGTGGGACAACGTGGGACAACGTGGGACAACGTGGGACATCGTGGGACAACGTGGGACAACGTGGGACAACGTGGGACAACGTGGGACAACGTGGGACACCGTTGGACATCGTTGGACACCGTTGGACACCGTTGGACACCGTTGGACATCGTTGGACACCGTGGGACAACGTGGGACAACGTGGGACAACGTGGGAAACCATGGAACAACGTGGGACAACGTGGGACACCGTTGGACATCGTTGGACAACGTGGAACAACGTGGGACAACGTGGGACAACGTGGGACAACGTGGGACAACGTGGGACAACGTGGGACACCGTTGGACTCCGTGGGACACCGTTGGACATCGTTGGACACCGTGGGACAACGTGGGACAACGTGGGACAACGTGGGACAACGTGGGACAACGTGGGACAACGTGGGACAACGTGGGACAACGTGGGACAACGTGGGACAACGTGGGACAACGTGGGACATCGTGGGACAACGTGGGACAACGTGGGACAACGTGGGACAACGTGGGACACCGTTGGACAACGTGGGACACCGTTGGACATCGTTGGACACCGTGGGACAACGTGGGACAACGTGGGACCACGTGGGACAACGTGGGACAACGTGGGACAACGTGGGACAACGTGGGACAACGTGGGACAACGTGGGACAACGTGGGACAACGTGGGACATCGTGGGACAACGTGGGACAACGTGGGACAACGTGGGACAACGTGGACAACGTGGGACACCGTTGGACATCGTTGGACACCGTGGGACACCGTGGGACAACGTGGGACAACGTGGGACAACGTGGGACAACGTGGGACAACGTGGGACAACGTGGGAAACCATGGAACAACGTGGGACAACGTGGGACACCGTTGGACATCGTTGGACACCGTGGGACAACGTGGGACAACGTGGGACAACGTGGGACAACGTGGGACAACGTGGGACACCGTTGGACACCGTGGGACACCGTTGGACACCGTTGGACATCGTTGGACACCGTGGGACAACGTGGGACAACGTGGGACAACGTGGGACAACGTGGGACAACGTGGGACAACGTGGGACAACGTGGGACAACGTGGGACAACGTGGGACAACGTGGGACAACGTGGGACAACGTGGGACAACGTGGGACAACGTGGGACAACGTGGGACAACGTGGGACAACGTGGGACAACGTGGGACAACGTGGGACAACGTGGGACACCGTTGGACATCGTTGGACACCGTGGGACAACGTGGGACAACGTGGGACAACGTGGGACACCGTTGGACACCGTTGGACACCGTTGGACACCGTTGGACATCGTTGGACACCGTGGGACAACGTGGGACAACGTGGGACAACGTGGGAAACCATGGAACAACGTGGGACAACGTGGGACACCGTTGGACATCGTTGGACAACGTGGGACAACGTGGGACAACGTGGGACAACGTGGGACAACGTGGGACAACGTGGGACAACGTGGGACACCGTTGGACACCGTGGGACACCGTTGGACACCGTTGGACATCGTTGGACACCGTGGGACAACGTGGGACAACGTGGGACAACGTGGGACAACGTGGGACAACGTGGGACAACGTGGGACAACGTGGGACAACGTGGGACAACGTGGGACAACGTGGGACATCGTGGGACAACGTGGGACAACGTGGGACAACGTGGGACAACGTGGGACACCGTTGGACAACGTGGGACACCGTTGGACATCGTTGGACACCGTGGGACAACGTGGGACAACGTGGGACCACGTGGGACAACGTGGGACAACGTGGGACAACGTGGGACAACGTGGGACAACGTGGGACAACGTGGGACAACGTGGGACATCGTGGGACAACGTGGGACAACGTGGGACAACGTGGGACAACGTGGGACAACGTGGGACACCGTTGGACATCGTTGGACACCGTGGGACACCGTGGGACAACGTGGGACAACGTGGGACAACGTGGGACAACGTGGGACACCGTTGGACACCGTTGGACATCGTTGGACACCGTGGGACAACGTGGGACAACGTGGGACAACGTGGGACATCGTGGGACAACGTGGGACAACGTGGGACAACGTGGGACAACGTGGGACACCGTTGGACAACGTGGGACACCGTTGGACATCGTTGGACACCGTGGGACAACGTGGGACAACGTGGGACCACGTGGGACAACGTGGGACAACGTGGGACAACGTGGGACAACGTGGGACAACGTGGGACAACGTGGGACAACGTGGTACAACGTGGGACATCGTGGGACAACGTGGGACAACGTGGGACAACGTGGGACAACGTGGACAACGTGGGACACCGTTGGACATCGTTGGACACCGTGGGACACCGTGGGACAACGTGGGACAACGTGGGACAACGTGGGACAACGTGGGACAACGTGGGAAACCATGGAACAACGTGGGACAACGTGGGACACCGTTGGACATCGTTGGACAACGTGGGACAACGTGGGACAACGTGGGACAACGTGGGACAACGTGGGACAACGTGGGACACCGTTGGACACCGTGGGACACCGTTGGACACCGTTGGACATCGTTGGACACCGTGGGACAACGTGGGACAACGTGGGACAACGTGGGACAACGTGGGACAACGTGGGACAACGTGGGACAACGTGGGACAACGTGGGACAACGTGGGACAACGTGGGACAACGTGGGACAACGTGGGACAACGTGGGACAACGTGGGACAACGTGGGACAACGTGGGACAACGTGGGACACCGTTGGACACCGTTGGACATCGTTGGACATCGTTGGACATCGTGGGACACCGTTGGACATCGTTGGACATCGTTGGACACCGTTGGACACCGTTGGACAACGTGGGACATCGTGGGACAACGTGGGACAACGTGGGACAACGTGGGACAACGTGGGACACCGTTGGACACCGTGGGACACCGTTGGACACCGTTGGACACCGTTGGACATCGTTGGACATCGTTGGACATCGTGGGACACCGTTGGACATCGTTGGACATCGTTGGACACCGTTGGACATCGTTGGACACCGTTGGACATCGTTGGACATCGTTGGACATCGTGGGACACCGTTGGACATCGTTGGACATCGTTGGACACCGTTGGACATCGTTGGACATCGTTGGACATCGTTGGACACCGTTGGACACCGTTGGACACCGTTGGACATCGTTGGACACCGTGGGACAACGTGGGACAACGTGGGACAACGTGGGACAACGTGGGACAACGTGGGACAACGTGGGACATCGTGGGACAACGTGGGACAACGTGGGACAACGTGGGACAACGTGGGACAACGTGGGACACCGTTGGACACCGTGGGACACCGTTGGACACCGTTGGACATCGTTGGACACCGTGGGACAACGTGGGACAACGTGGGACAACGTGGGACAACGTGGGACAACGTGGGACAACGTGGGACATCGTGGGACAACTTGGGACAACGTGGGACAACGTGGGACAACGTGGGACAACGTGGGACACCGTTGGACATCGTTGGACACCGTGGGACAACGTGGGACAACGTGGGACAACGTGGGACACCGTTGGACACCGTTGGACACCGTTGGACACCGTTGGACATCGTTGGACACCGTGGGACACCGTGGGACAACGTGGGACAACGTGGGACACCGTTGGACAACGTGGGACACCGTTGGACATCGTTGGACACCGTGGGACAACGTGGGACAACGTGGGACCACGTGGGACAACGTGGGACAACGTGGGACAACGTGGGACAACGTGGGACAACGTGGGACAACGTGGGGCAACGTGGGACAACGTGGGACATCGTGGGACAACGTGGGACAACGTGGGACAACGTGGGACAACGTGGGACAACGTGGGACACCGTTGGACATCGTTGGACACCGTGGGACACCGTGGGACAACGTGGGACAACGTGGGACAACGTGGGAAACCATGGAACAACGTGGGACAACGTGGGACACCGTTGGACATCGTGGGACACCGTTGGACATCGTTGGACATCGTGGGACAACGTGGGACAACGTGGGACAACGTGGGACAACGTGGGACAACGTGGGACACCGTTGGACACCGTGGGACACCGTTGGACACCGTTGGACATCGTTGGACACCGTGGGACAACGTGGGACAACGTGGGACAACGTGGGACAACGTGGGACAACGTGGGACAACGTGGGACAACGTGGGACATCGTGGGACAACTTGGGACAACGTGGGACAACGTGGGACAACGTGGGACAACGTGGGACACCGTTGGACATCGTTGGACACCGTGGGACAACGTGGGACAACGTGGGACAACGTGGGACACCGTTGGACACCGTTGGACACCGTTGGACACCGTTGGACATCGTTGGACACCGTGGGACAACGTGGGACAACGTGGGACAACGTGGGAAACCATGGAACAACGTGGGACAACGTGGGACACCGTTGGACATCGTTGGACAACGTGGGACAACGTGGGACAACGTGGGACAACGTGGGACAACGTGGGACAACGTGGGACAACGTGGGACAACGTGGGACCACGTGGGACAACGTGGGACAACGTGGGACAACGTGGGACAACGTGGGACAACGTGGGACAACGTGGGACAACGTGGGACATCGTGGGACAACGTGGGACAACGTGGGACAACGTGGGACAACGTGGGACATCGTTGGACACCGTTGGACATCGTTGGACACCGTGGGACAACGTGGGACAACGTGGGACAACGTGGGACAACGTGGGACAACGTGGGACAACGTGGGACAACGTGGGACAACGTGGGACAACGTGGGACAACGTGGGACAACGTGGGACAACGTGGGACAACGTGGGACACCGTTGGACATCGCTGGACACCGTTGGACATCGTTGGACACCGTGGGACAACGTGGGACAACGTGGGACAACGTGGGACAACGAGGGGACAACGTGGGACAACGTGGGACAACGTGGGACAACGTGGGACAACGTGGGACAACGTGGGACAACGTGGGACAACGTGGGACAACGTGGGACAACGTGGGACATCGTGGGACAACGTGGGACAACGTGGGACAACGTGGGACAACGTGGGACAACGTGGGACACCGTTGGACATCGTTGGACACCGTTGGACACCGTTGGACACCGTTGGACATCGTTGGACACCGTGGGACAACGTGGGACAACGTGGGACAACGTGGGAAACCATGGAACAACGTGGGACAACGTGGGACACCGTTGGACATCGTTGGACAACGTGGAACAACGTGGGACAACGTGGGACAACGTGGGACAACGTGGGACAACGTGGGACAACGTGGGACACCGTTGGACACCGTGGGACACCGTTGGACACCGTTGGACATCGTTGGACACCGTGGGACAACGTGGGACAACGTGGGACAACGTGGGACAACGTGGGACAACGTGGGACAACGTGGGACAACGTGGGACAACGTGGGACAACGTGGGACAACGTGGGACATCGTGGGACAACGTGGGACAACGTGGGACAACGTGGGACAACGTGGGACACCGTTGGACAACGTGGGACACCGTTGGACATCGTTGGACACCGTGGGACAACGTGGGACAACGTGGGACCACGTGGGACAACGTGGGACAACGTGGGACAACGTGGGACAACGTGGGACAACGTGGGACAACGTGGGACAACGTGGGACAACGTGGGACATCGTGGGACAACGTGGGACAACGTGGGACAACGTGGGACAACGTGGACAACGTGGGACACCGTTGGACATCGTTGGACACCGTGGGACACCGTGGGACAACGTGGGACAACGTGGGACAACGTGGGACAACGTGGGACAACGTGGGAAACCATGGAACAACGTGGGACAACGTGGGACACCGTTGGACATCGTTGGACACCGTGGGACAACGTGGGACAACGTGGGACAACGTGGGACAACGTGGGACAACGTGGGACACCGTTGGACACCGTGGGACACCGTTGGACACCGTTGGACATCGTTGGACACCGTGGGACAACGTGGGACAACGTGGGACAACGTGGGACAACGTGGGACAACGTGGGACAACGTGGGACAACGTGGGACAACGTGGGACAACGTGGGACAACGTGGGACAACGTGGGACAACGTGGGACAACGTGGGACAACGTGGGACAACGTGGGACAACGTGGGACAACGTGGGACAACGTGGGACACCGTTGGACATCGTTGGACACCGTGGGACAACGTGGGACAACGTGGGACAACGTGGGACACCGTTGGACACCGTTGGACACCGTTGGACATCGTTGGACACCGTGGGACAACGTGGGACAACGTGGGACAACGTGGGAAACCATGGAACAACGTGGGACAACGTGGGACACCGTTGGACATCGTTGGACAACGTGGGACAACGTGGGACAACGTGGGACAACGTGGGACAACGTGGGACAACGTGGGACAACGTGGGACACCGTTGGACACCGTGGGACACCGTTGGACACCGTTGGACATCGTTGGACACCGTGGGACAACGTGGGACAACGTGGGACAACGTGGGACAACGTGGGACAACGTGGGACAACGTGGGACAACGTGGGACAACGTGGGACAACGTGGGACAACGTGGGACATCGTGGGACAACGTGGGACAACGTGGGACAACGTGGGACAACGTGGGACACCGTTGGACAACGTGGGACACCGTTGGACATCGTTGGACACCGTGGGACAACGTGGGACAACGTGGGACAACGTGGGACAACGTGGGACAACGTGGGACAACGTGGGACAACGTGGGACAACGTGGGACAACGTGGGACAACGTGGGACATCGTGGGACAACGTGGGACAACGTGGGACAACGTGGGACAACGTGGGACAACGTGGGACACCGTTGGACATCGTTGGACACCGTGGGACACCGTGGGACAACGTGGGACAACGTGGGACAACGTGGGACAACGTGGGACACCGTTGGACACCGTTGGACATCGTTGGACACCGTGGGACAACGTGGGACAACGTGGGACAACGTGGGACATCGTGGGACAACGTGGGACAACGTGGGACAACGTGGGACAACGTGGGACACCGTTGGACAACGTCGGACACCGTTGGACATCGTTGGACACCGTGGGACAACGTGGGACAACGTGGGACCACGTGGGACAACGTGGGACAACGTGGGACAACGTGGGACAACGTGGGACAACGTGGGACAACGTGGGACAACGTGGGGCAACGTGGGACATCGTGGGACAACGTGGGACAACGTGGGACAACGTGGGACAACGTGGACAACGTGGGACACCGTTGGACATCGTTGGACACCGTGGGACACCGTGGGACAACGTGGGACAACGTGGGACACCGTTGGACACCGTGGGACACCGTTGGACACCGTTGGACATCGTTGGACACCGTGGGACAACGTGGGACAACGTGGGACAACGTGGGACAACGTGGGACAACGTGGGACAACGTGGGACAACGTGGGACAACGTGGGACAACGTGGGACAACGTGGGACAACGTGGGACAACGTGGGACAACGTGGGACAACGTGGGACAACGTGGGACAACGTGGGACAACGTGGGACAACGTGGGACACCGTTGGACATCGTTGGACACCGTGGGACAACGTGGGACAACGTGGGACAACGTGGGACACCGTTGGACACCGTTGGACACCGTTGGACATCGTTGGACACCGTGGGACAACGTGGGACAACGTGGGACAACGTGGGAAACCATGGAACAACGTGGGACAACGTGGGACACCGTTGGACATCGTTGGACAACGTGGGACAACGTGGGACAACGTGGGACAACGTGGGACAACGTGGGACAACGTGGGACAACGTGGGACACCGTTGGACACCGTGGGACACCGTTGGACACCGTTGGACATCGTTGGACACCGTGGGACAACGTGGGACAACGTGGGACAACGTGGGACAACGTGGGACAACGTGGGACAACGTGGGACAACGTGGGACAACGTGGGACAACGTGGGACAACGTGGGACATCGTGGGACAACGTGGGACAACGTGGGACAACGTGGGACAACGTGGGACACCGTTGGACAACGTGGGACACCGTTGGACATCGTTGGACACCGTGGGACAACGTGGGACAACGTGGGACCACGTGGGACAACGTGGGACAACGTGGGACAACGTGGGACAACGTGGGACAACGTGGGACAACGTGGGACAACGTGGGACATCGTGGGACAACGTGGGACAACGTGGGACAACGTGGGACAACGTGGGACAACGTGGGACACCGTGGGACATCGTGGGACACCGTGGGACACCGTGGGACAACGTGGGACAACGTGGGACAACGTGGGACAACGTGGGACACCGTTGGACACCGTTGGACATCGTTGGACACCGTGGGACAACGTGGGACAACGTGGGACAACGTGGGACATCGTGGGACAACGTGGGACAACGTGGGACAACGTGGGACAACGTGGGACACCGTTGGACAACGTGGGACACCGTTGGACATCGTTGGACACCGTGGGACAACGTGGGACAACGTGGGACCACGTGGGACAACGTGGGACAACGTGGGACAACGTGGGACAACGTGGGACAACGTGGGACAACGTGGGACAACGTGGGGCAACGTGGGACATCGTGGGACAACGTGGGACAACGTGGGACAACGTGGGACAACGTGGACAACGTGGGACACCGTTGGACATCGTTGGACACCGTGGGACACCGTGGGACAACGTGGGACAACGTGGGACAACGTGGGACAACGTGGGACAACGTGGGAAACCATGGAACAACGTGGGACAACGTGGGACACCGTTGGACATCGTTGGACAACGTGGGACAACGTGGGACAACGTGGGACAACGTGGGACAACGTGGGACAACGTGGGACACCGTTGGACACCGTGGGACACCGTTGGACACCGTTGGACATCGTTGGACACCGTGGGACAACGTGGGACAACGTGGGACAACGTGGGACAACGTGGGACAACGTGGGACAACGTGGGACAACGTGGGACAACGTGGGACAACGTGGGACAACGTGGGACAACGTGGGACAACGTGGGACAACGTGGGACAACGTGGGACAACGTGGGACAACGTGGGACAACGTGGGACACCGTTGGACATCGTTGGACATCGTTGGACATCGTGGGACACCGTTGGACATCGTTGGACATCGTTGGACACCGTTGGACACCGTTGGACAACGTGGGACATCGTGGGACAACGTGGGACAACGTGGGACAACGTGGGACAACGTGGGACACCGTTGGACACCGTGGGACACCGTTGGACACCGTTGGACACCGTTGGACATCGTTGGACATCGTTGGACATCGTGGGACACCGTTGGACATCGTTGGACATCGTTGGACACCGTTGGACATCGTTGGACACCGTTGGACATCGTTGGACATCGTTGGACATCGTGGGACACCGTTGGACATCGTTGGACATCGTTGGACACCGTTGGACATCGTTGGACATCGTTGGACATCGTTGGACACCGTTGGACACCGTTGGACACCGTTGGACATCGTTGGACACCGTGGGACAACGTGGGACAACGTGGGACAACGTGGGACAACGTGGGACAACGTGGGACAACGTGGGACATCGTGGGACAACGTGGGACAACGTGGGACAACGTGGGACAACGTGGGACAACGTGGGACACCGTTGGACACCGTGGGACACCGTTGGACACCGTTGGACATCGTTGGACACCGTGGGACAACGTGGGACAACGTGGGACAACGTGGGACAACGTGGGACAACGTGGGACAACGTGGGACAACGTGGGACATCGTGGGACAACTTGGGACAACGTGGGACAACGTGGGACAACGTGGGACAACGTGGGACAACGTGGGACAACGTGGGACAACGTGGGACAACGTGGGACAACGTGGGAAACCATGGAACAACGTGGGACAACGTGGGACACCGTTGGACATCGTTGGACACCGTGGGACAACGTGGGACAACGTGGGACAACGTGGGACAACGTGGGACAACGTGGGACACCGTTGGACACCGTGGGACACCGTTGGACACCGTTGGACATCGTTGGACACCGTGGGACAACGTGGGACAACGTGGGACAACGTGGGACAACGTGGGACAACGTGGGACACCGTTGGACATCGTTGGACACCGTGGGACACCGTGGGACAACGTGGGACAACGTGGGACAACGTGGGACAACGTGGGACAACGTGGGACAACGTGGGACACCGTTGGACACCGTGGGACACCGTTGGACACCGTTGGACATCGTTGGACACCGTGGGACAACGTGGGACAACGTGGGACAACGTGGGACAACGTGGGACAACGTGGGACAACGTGGGACAACGTGGGACAACGTGGGACAACGTGGGACAACGTGGGACAACGTGGGACAACGTGGGACAACGTGGGACAACGTGGGACAACGTGGGACAACGTGGGACAACGTGGGACAACGTGGGACACCGTTGGACATCGTTGGACACCGTGGGACAACGTGGGACAACGTGGGACAACGTGGGACACCGTTGGACACCGTTGGACACCGTTGGACATCGTTGGACACCGTGGGACAACGTGGGACAACGTGGGACAACGTGGGAAACCATGGAACAACGTGGGACAACGTGGGACACCGTTGGACATCGTTGGACAACGTGGGACAACGTGGGACAACGTGGGACAACGTGGGACAACGTGGGACAACGTGGGACAACGTGGGACACCGTTGGACACCGTGGGACACCGTTGGACACCGTTGGACATCGTTGGACACCGTGGGACAACGTGGGACAACGTGGGACAACGTGGGACAACGTGGGACAACGTGGGACAACGTGGGACAACGTGGGACAACGTGGGACAACGTGGGACAACGTGGGACATCGTGGGACAACGTGGGACAACGTGGGACAACGTGGGACAACGTGGGACACCGTTGGACAACGTGGGACACCGTTGGACATCGTTGGACACCGTGGGACAACGTGGGACAACGTGGGACCACGTGGGACAACGTGGGACAACGTGGGACAACGTGGGACAACGTGGGACAACGTGGGACAACGTGGGACAACGTGGGACATCGTGGGACAACGTGGGACAACGTGGGACAACGTGGGACAACGTGGGACAACGTGGGACACCGTTGGACATCGTTGGACACCGTGGGACACCGTGGGACAACGTGGGACAACGTGGGACAACGTGGGACAACGTGGGACACCGTTGGACACCGTTGGACATCGTTGGACACCGTGGGACAACGTGGGACAACGTGGGACAACGTGGGACATCGTGGGACAACGTGGGACAACGTGGGACAACGTGGGACAACGTGGGACACCGTTGGACAACGTGGGACACCGTTGGACATCGTTGGACACCGTGGGACAACGTGGGACAACGTGGGACCACGTGGGACAACGTGGGACAACGTGGGACAACGTGGGACAACGTGGGACAACGTGGGACAACGTGGGACAACGTGGGACAACGTGGGACATCGTGGGACAACGTGGGACAACGTGGGACAACGTGGGACAACGTGGACAACGTGGGACACCGTTGGACATCGTTGGACACCGTGGGACACCGTGGGACAACGTGGGACAACGTGGGACAACGTGGGACAACGTGGGACAACGTGGGAAACCATGGAACAACGTGGGACAACGTGGGACACCGTTGGACATCGTTGGACAACGTGGGACAACGTGGGACAACGTGGGACAACGTGGGACAACGTGGGACAACGTGGGACACCGTTGGACACCGTGGGACACCGTTGGACACCGTTGGACATCGTTGGACACCGTGGGACAACGTGGGACAACGTGGGACAACGTGGGACAACGTGGGACAACGTGGGACAACGTGGGACAACGTGGGACAACGTGGGACAACGTGGGACAACGTGGGACAACGTGGGACAACGTGGGACAACGTGGGACAACGTGGGACAACGTGGGACAACGTGGGACAACGTGGGACACCGTTGGACATCGTTGGACATCGTTGGACATCGTGGGACACCGTTGGACATCGTTGGACATCGTTGGACACCGTTGGACACCGTTGGACAACGTGGGACATCGTGGGACAACGTGGGACAACGTGGGACAACGTGGGACAACGTGGGACACCGTTGGACACCGTGGGACACCGTTGGACACCGTTGGACACCGTTGGACATCGTTGGACATCGTTGGACATCGTGGGACACCGTTGGACATCGTTGGACATCGTTGGACACCGTTGGACATCGTTGGACACCGTTGGACATCGTTGGACATCGTTGGACATCGTGGGACACCGTTGGACATCGTTGGACATCGTTGGACACCGTTGGACATCGTTGGACATCGTTGGACATCGTTGGACACCGTTGGACACCGTTGGACACCGTTGGACATCGTTGGACACCGTGGGACAACGTGGGACAACGTGGGACAACGTGGGACAACGTGGGACAACGTGGGACAACGTGGGACATCGTGGGACAACGTGGGACAACGTGGGACAACGTGGGACAACGTGGGACAACGTGGGACAACGTGGGACAACGTGGGACAACGTGGGACAACGTGGGACACCGTTGGACACCGTGGGACACCGCTGGACACCGTTGGACATCGTGGGACAACGTGGGACAACGTGGGACACCGTTGGACATCGTTGGACACCGTAGGACAACGCGGGACAACGTGGGACAACGTGGGACACCGTTGGACACCGTTGGACATCGTTGGACATCGTTGGACATCGTGGGACACCGTTGGACATCGTTGGACATCGTTGGACACCGTGGGACAACGTGGGACAACGTGGGACAACGTGGGACAACGTGGGACAACGTGGGACACCTTTGGACAACGTGGGACACCGTTGGACATCGTTGGACACCGTGGGACAACGTGGGACAACGTGGGACAACGTGGGACACCGTTGGACACCGTTGGACATCGTTGGACATCGTTGGACATCGTGGGACACCGTTGGACATCGCTGGACACCGTGGGACAACGTGGGACAACGTGGGACAACGTGGGACAACGTGGGACAACGTCGGACAACGTGGGACAACGTGGGACAATGTGGGACAACGTGGGACAACGTGGGACAACGTGGGACAACGTGGGACAACGTGGGACAACGTGGGACAACGTGGGACATCGTGGGACAACGTGGGACAACGTGGAACAACGTGGGACAACGTGGGACATCGTTGGACACCGTTGGACACCGTGGGACAACGTGGGACAACGTGGGACAACGTGAGACAACGTGGGACACCGTTGGACAACGTGGGACTCCGTTGGACATCGTTGGACACCGTGGGACAACGTGGGACAACGTGGGACAACGTGGGACAACGTGGGACACCGTTGGACACCGTTGGACATCGTTGGACACCGTTGGACACCGTGGGACAACGTGGGACAACGTGGGACAACGTGGGACAACGTGGGACAACGTGGGACAACGTGGGACAACGTGGGACAACGTGGGACAACGTGGGACAACGTGGGACAACGTGGGACAACGTGGGACAACGTGGGACACCGTTGGACACCGTGGGACACCGTTGGACACCGTTGGACATCGTTGGACACCGTGGGACAACGTGGGACAACGTGGGACAACGTGGGACACCGTTGGACACCGTTGGACATCGTTGGACATCGTTGGACATCGTGGGACACCGTTGGACATCGCTGGACACCGTTGGACATCGTTGGACACCGTGGGACAACGTGGGACAACGTGGGACACCGTTGGACACCGTGGGACAACGTGGGACAACGTGGGACAACGTGGGACAACGTGGGACAACGTGGGACACCGTTGGACACCGTTGGACATCGTTGGACATCGTTGGACATCGTGGGACACCGTTGGACATCGTTGGACACCGTGGGACAACGTGGGACAACGTGGGACACCGTTGGACACCGTGGGACAACGTGGGACAACGTGGGACAACGTGGGACAACGTGGGACAACGTGGGACACCGTTGGACACCGTTGGACATCGTTGGACATCGTTGGACATCGTGGGACACCGTTGGACAACGTGGGACAACGTGGGACAACGTGGGACAACGTGGGACAACGTGGGACAACGTGGGACAACGTGGGAAAACGTGGGACAACGTGGGACACCGTTGGACATCGCTGGACACCGTTGGACATCGTTGGACACCGTGGGACAACGTGGGACAACGTGGGACAACGTGGGACAACGTGGGACAACGTGGGACAACGTGGGACAACGTAGGAAAACGTGGGACAACGTGGGACACCGTTGGACATCGCTTTACACCGTTGGACATCGTTGGACACCGTGGGACAACGTGGGACAACGTGGGACAACGTGGGACAACGTGGGACAACGTGGGACAACGTGGGACAACGTGGGACAACGTGGGACAACGTGGGACAACGTGGGACAACGTGGGACATCGTGGGACAACGTGGGACAACGTGGGACAACGTGGGACAACGTGGGACAACGTGGGACAACGTGGGACAACGTGGAACAACGTGGGACAACGTGGGACAACGTGGGACAACGTGGGACAACGTGGGACATCGTGGGACAACGTGGGACAACGTGGGACAACGTGGGACAACGTGGGACAACGTGGGACACCGTTGGACACCGTGGGACACCGTTGGACACCGTTGGACATCGTTGGACACCGTGGGACAACGTGGGACAACGTGGGACAACGTGGGACAACGTGGGACAACGTGGGACAACGTGGGACATCGTGGGACAACGTGGGACAACGTGGGACAACGTGGGACAACGTGGGACAACGTGGGACACCGTTGGACAACGTGGGACACCGTTGGACATCGTTGGACACCGTGGGACAACGTGGGACAACGTGGGACAACGTGGGACACCGTTGGACACCGTTGGACATCGTTGGACATCGTTGGACATCGTGGGACACCGTTGGACATCGCTGGACACCGTTGGACATCGTTGGACACCGTGGGACAACGTGGGACAACGTGGGACACCGTTGGACACCGTGGGACAACGTGGGACAACGTGGGACAACGTGGGACAACGTGGGACAACGTGGGACACCGTTGGACACCGTTGGACATCGTTGGACATCGTTGGACATCGTGGGACACCGTTGGACAACGTGGGACAACGTGGGACAACGTGGGACAACGTGGGACAACGTGGGACACCGTTGGACAACGTGGGACACCGTGGGACAACGTGGGACAACGTGGGACAACGTGGGACAACGTGGGACAACGTGGGACAACGTGGGACAACGTGGGACAACGTGGGACAACGTGGGACATCGTGGGACAACGTGGGACAACGTGGGACAACGTGGGACAACGTGGGACATCGTTGGACACCGTTGGACACCGTGGGACAACGTGGGACAACGTGGGACAACGTGGGACAACGTGGGACAACGTGGGACAACGTGGGACAACGTGGGACAACGTGGGACAACGTGGGACAACGTGGGACACCGTTGGACATCGTTGGACAACGTGGGACAACGTGGGACAACGTGGGACAACGTGGGACAACGTGGGACAACGTGGGACAACGTTGGACACCGTGGGACACCGTGGGACAACGTGGGACAACGTGGGACAACGTGGGACAACGTGGGACAACGTGGGACAACGTGGGACACCGTTGGACATCGTTGGACACCGTGGGACAACGTGGGACAACGTGGGACAACGTGGGACAACGTGGGACAACGTGGGACACCGTTGGACACCGTGGGACACCGTTGGACACCGTTGGACATCGTTGGACACCGTGGGACAACGTGGGACAACGTGGGACAACGTGGGACAACGTGGGACAACGTGGGACACCGTTGGACACCGTGGGACACCGTTGGACACCGTTGGACATCGTTGGACACCGTGGGACAACGTGGGACAACGTGGGACAACGTGGGACAACGTGGGACAACGTGGGACAACGTGGGACAACGTGGGACAACGTGGGACAACGTGGGACATCGTGGGACAACGTGGGACAACGTGGGACAACGTGGGACAACGTGGGACACCGTTGGACAACGTGGGACACCGTGGGACATCGTTGGACACCGTGGGACAACGTGGGACAACGTGGGACCACGTGGGACAACGTGGGACAACGTGGGACAACGTGGGACAACGTGGGACAACGTGGGACAACGTGGGACATCGTTGGACATCATTGGACACCGTGGGACAACGTGGGACAACGTGGGACAACGTGGGACAACGTGGGACAACGTGGGACAACGTGGGACAACGTGGGACAACGTGGGACAACGTGGGACAACGTGGGACAACGTTGGACACCGTTGGACATCGTTGGACACCGTGGGACAACGTGGGACAACGTGGGACAACGTGGGACAACGTAGGACAACGTGGGACAACGTGGGACAACGTGGGACAACTTGGGACAACGTGGGACAACGTGGGACAACGTGGGACATCGTGGGACAACGTGGGACAACGTGGGACAACGTGGGACAACGTGGGACACCGTTGGACAACGTGGGACACCGTTGGACATCGTTGGACACCGTGGGACAACGCGGGACAACGTGGGACAACGTGGGACACCGTTGGACACCGTTGGACATCGTTGGACATCGTTGGACATCGTGGGACACCGTTGGACATCGTTGGACATCGTTGGACACCGTGGGACAACGTGGGACAACGTGGGACAACGTGGGACAACGTGGGACAACGTGGGACAACGTGGGACAACGTGGGACAACGTGGGACAACGTGGGACAACGTGGGACAACGTGGGACAACGTGGGACACCGTTGGACATCGTTGGACAACGTGGGACAACGTGGGACAACGTGGAACAACGTGGGACAACGTGGGACAACGTGGGACAACGTGGGACAACGTGGGACACCGTTGGACAACGTGGGACAACGTGGGACAACGTGGGACACCGTTGGACACCGTGGGACACCGTTGGACACCGTTGGACATCGTTGGACACCGTGGGACAACGTGGGACAACGTGGGACAACGTGGGACAACGTGGGACAACGTGGGACAACGTGGGACAACGTGGGACAACGTGGGACAACGTGGGACAACGTGGGACAACGTGGGACAACGTGGGACAACGTGGGACAACGTGGGACAACGTGGGACAACGTGGGACAACGTGGGACACCGTTGGACATCGTTGGACATCGTTGGACATCGTGGGACACCGTTGGACATCGTTGGACATCGTTGGACACCGTTGGACACCGTTGGACAACGTGGGACATCGTGGGACAACGTGGGACAACGTGGGACAACGTGGGACAACGTGGGACACCGTTGGACACCGTGGGACACCGTTGGACACCGTTGGACACCGTTGGACATCGTTGGACATCGTTGGACATCGTGGGACACCGTTGGACATCGTTGGACATCGTTGGACACCGTTGGACATCGTTGGACACCGTTGGACATCGTTGGACATCGTTGGACATCGTGGGACACCGTTGGACATCGTTGGACATCGTTGGACACCGTTGGACATCGTTGGACATCGTTGGACATCGTTGGACACCGTTGGACACCGTTGGACACCGTTGGACATCGTTGGACACCGTGGGACAACGTGGGACAACGTGGGACAACGTGGGACAACGTGGGACAACGTGGGACAACGTGGGACATCGTGGGACAACGTGGGACAACGTGGGACAACGTGGGACAACGTGGGACAACGTGGGACACCGTGGGACACCGTGGGACACCGTTGGACACCGTTGGACATCGTTGGACACCGTGGGACAACGTGGGACAACGTGGGACAACGTGGGACAACGTGGGACAACGTGGGACAACGTGGGACACCGTGGGACATCGTGGGACAACTTGGGACAACGTGGGACAACGTGGGACAACGTGGGACAACGTGGGACAACGTGGGACAACGTGGGACAACGTGGGACAACGTGGGACAACGTGGGAAACCATGGAACAACGTGGGACAACGTGGGACACCGTTGGACATCGTTGGACACCGTGGGACAACGTGGGACAACGTGGGACAACGTGGGACAACGTGGGACAACGTGGGACACCGTTGGACACCGTGGGACACCGTTGGACACCGTTGGACATCGTTGGACACCGTGGGACAACGTGGGACAACGTGGGACAACGTGGGACAACGTGGGACAACGTGGGACACCGTTGGACATCGTTGGACACCGTGGGACACCGTGGGACAACGTGGGACAACGTGGGACAACGTGGGACAACGTGGGACAACGTGGGACAACGTGGGACACCGTTGGACACCGTGGGACACCGTTGGACACCGTTGGACATCGTTGGACACCGTGGGACAACGTGGGACAACGTGGGACAACGTGGGACAACGTGGGACAACGTGGGACAACGTGGGACAACGTGGGACAACGTGGGACAACGTGGGACAACGTGGGACAACGTGGGACAACGTGGGACAACGTGGGACAACGTGGGACAACGTGGGACAACGTGGGACAACGTGGGACAACGTGGGACACCGTTGGACATCGTGGGACACCGTGGGACAACGTGGGACAACGTGGGACAACGTGGGACACCGTTGGACACCGTTGGACACCGTTGGACATCGTTGGACACCGTGGGACAACGTGGGACAACGTGGGACAACGTGGGAAACCATGGAACAACGTGGGACAACGTGGGACACCGTTGGACATCGTTGGACAACGTGGGACAACGTGGGACAACGTGGGACAACGTGGGACAACGTGGGACAACGTGGGACAACGTGGGACACCGTTGGACACCGTGGGACACCGTTGGACACCGTTGGACATCGTTGGACACCGTGGGACAACGTGGGACAACGTGGGACAACGTGGGACAACGTGGGACAACGTGGGACAACGTGGGACAACGTGGGACAACGTGGGACAACGTGGGACAACGTGGGACATCGTGGGACAACGTGGGACAACGTGGGACAACGTGGGACAACGTGGGACACCGTTGGACAACGTGGGACACCGTTGGACATCGTTGGACACCGTGGGACAACGTGGGACAACGTGGGACCACGTGGGACAACGTGGGACAACGTGGGACAACGTGGGACAACGTGGGACAACGTGGGACAACGTGGGACAACGTGGGACATCGTGGGACAACGTGGGACAACGTGGGACAACGTGGGACAACGTGGGACAACGTGGGACACCGTTGGACATCGTTGGACACCGTGGGACACCGTGGGACAACGTGGGACAACGTGGGACAACGTGGGACAACGTGGGACACCGTTGGACACCGTTGGACATCGTTGGACACCGTGGGACAACGTGGGACAACGTGGGACAACGTGGGACATCGTGGGACAACGTGGGACAACGTGGGACAACGTGGGACAACGTGGGACACCGTTGGACAACGTGGGACACCGTTGGACATCGTTGGACACCGTGGGACAACGTGGGACAACGTGGGACCACGTGGGACAACGTGGGACAACGTGGGACAACGTGGGACAACGTGGGACAACGTGGGACAACGTGGGACAACGTGGGACAACGTGGGACATCGTGGGACAACGTGGGACAACGTGGGACAACGTGGGACAACGTGGACAACGTGGGACACCGTTGGACATCGTTGGACACCGTGGGACACCGTGGGACAACGTGGGACAACGTGGGACAACGTGGGACAACGTGGGACAACGTGGGAAACCATGGAACAACGTGGGACAACGTGGGACACCGTTGGACATCGTTGGACAACGTGGGACAACGTGGGACAACGTGGGACAACGTGGGACAACGTGGGACAACGTGGGACACCGTTGGACACCGTGGGACACCGTTGGACACCGTTGGACATCGTTGGACACCGTGGGACAACGTGGGACAACGTGGGACAACGTGGGACAACGTGGGACAACGTGGGACAACGTGGGACAACGTGGGACAACGTGGGACAACGTGGGACAACGTGGGACAACGTGGGACAACGTGGACAACGTGGGACAACGTGGACAACGTGGGACAACGTGGGACAACGTGGGACACCGTTGGACATCGTTGGACATCGTTGGACATCGTGGGACACCGTTGGACATCGTTGGACATCGTTGGACACCGTTGGACACCGTTGGACAACGTGGGACATCGTGGGACAACGTGGGACAACGTGGGACAACGTGGGACAACGTGGGACACCGTTGGACACCGTGGGACCACCGTTGGACACCGTTGGACACCGTTGGACATCGTTGGACATCGTTGGACATCGTGGGACACCGTTGGACATCGTTGGACATCGTTGGACACCGTTGGACATCGTTGGACACCGTTGGACATCGTTGGACATCGTTGGACATCGTGGGACACCGTTGGACATCGTTGGACATCGTTGGACACCGTTGGACATCGTTGGACATCGTTGGACATCGTTGGACACCGTTGGACACCGTTGGACACGTTGGACATCGTTGGACACCGTGGGACAACGTGGGACAACGTGGGACAACGTGGGACAACGTGGGACAACGTGGGACAACGTGGGACATCGTGGGACAACGTGGGACAACGTGGGGGACAACGTGGGACAACGTGGGACAACGTGGGACAACGTGGGACAACGTGGGACAACGTGGGACAACGTGGGACACCGTTGGACACCGTGGGACACCGCTGGACACCGTTGGACATCGTGGGACAACGTGGGACAACGTGGGACACCGTTGGACATCGTTGGACACCGTAGGACAACGCGGGACAACGTGGGACAACGTGGGACACCGTTGGACACCGTTGGACATCGTTGGACATCGTTGGACATCGTGGGACACCGTTGGACATCGTTGGACATCGTTGGACACCGTGGGACAACGTGGGACAACGTGGGACAACGTGGGACAACGTGGGACAACGTGGGACACCTTTGGACAACGTGGGACACCGTTGGACATCGTTGGACACCGTGGGACAACGTGGGACAACGTGGGACAACGTGGGACACCGTTGGACACCGTTGGACATCGTTGGACATCGTTGGACATCGTGGGACACCGTTGGACATCGCTGGACACCGTGGGACAACGTGGGACAACGTGGGACAACGTGGGACAACGTGGGACAACGTCGGACAACGTGGGACAACGTGGGACAATGTGGGACAACGTGGGACAACGTGGGACAACGTGGGACAACGTGGGACAACGTGGGACAACGTGGGACAACGTGGGACATCGTGGGACAACGTGGGACAACGTGGAACAACGTGGGACAACGTGGGACATCGTTGGACACCGTTGGACACCGTGGGACAACGTGGGACAACGTGGGACAACGTGAGACAACGTGGGACACCGTTGGACAACGTGGGACTCCGTTGGACATCGTTGGACACCGTGGGACAACGTGGGACAACGTGGGACAACGTGGGACAACGTGGGACACCGTGGGACACCGTTGGACATCGTTGGACACCGTTGGACACCGTGGGACAACGTGGGACAACGTGGGACAACGTGGGACAACGTGGGACAACGTGGGACAACGTGGGACAACGTGGGACAACGTGGGACAACGTGGGACAACGTGGGACAACGTGGGACAACGTGGGACAACGTGGGACACCGTTGGACACCGTGGGACACCGTTGGACACCGTTGGACATCGTTGGACACCGTGGGACAACGTGGGACAACGTGGGACAACGTGGGACACCGTTGGACACCGTTGGACATCGTTGGACATCGTTGGACATCGTGGGACACCGTTGGACATCGCTGGACACCGTTGGACATCGTTGGACACCGTGGGACAACGTGGGACAACGTGGGACACCGTTGGACACCGTGGGACAACGTGGGACAACGTGGGACAACGTGGGACAACGTGGGACAACGTGGGACACCGTTGGACACCGTTGGACATCGTTGGACATCGTTGGACATCGTGGGACACCGTTGGACATCGTTGGACACCGTGGGACAACGTGGGACAACGTGGGACACCGTTGGACACCGTGGGACACCGTGGGACAACGTGGGACAACGTGGGACAACGTGGGACAACGTGGGACACCGTGGGACACCGTTGGACATCGTTGGACATCGTTGGACATCGTGGGACACCGTTGGACAACGTGGGACAACGTGGGACAACGTGGGACAACGTGGGACAACGTGGGACAACGTGGGACAACGTGGGAAAACGTGGGACAACGTGGGACACCGTTGGACATCGCTGGACACCGTTGGACATCGTTGGACACCGTGGGACAACGTGGGACAACGTGGGACAACGTGGGACAACGTGGGACAACGTGGGACAACGTGGGACAACGTAGGAAAACGTGGGACAACGTGGGACACCGTTGGACATCGCTTTACACCGTTGGACATCGTTGGACACCGTGGGACAACGTGGGACAACGTGGGACAACGTGGGACAACGTGGGACAACGTGGGACAACGTGGGACAACGTGGGACAACGTGGGACAACGTGGGACAACGTGGGACAACGTGGGACATCGTGGGACAACGTGGGACAACGTGGGACAACGTGGGACAACGTGGGACAACGTGGGACAACGTGGGACAACGTGGAACAACGTGGGACAACGTGGGACAACGTGGGACAACGTGGGACAACGTGGGACATCGTGGGACAACGTGGGACAACGTGGGACAACGTGGGACAACGTGGGACAACGTGGGACACCGTTGGACACCGTGGGACACCGTTGGACACCGTTGGACATCGTTGGACACCGTGGGACAACGTGGGACAACGTGGGACAACGTGGGACAACGTGGGACAACGTGGGACAACGTGGGACATCGTGGGACAATGTGGGACAACGTGGGACAACGTGGGACAACGTGGGACAACGTGGGACACCGTTGGACAACGTGGGACACCGTTGGACATCGTTGGACACCGTGGGACAACGTGGGACAACGTGGGACAACGTGGGACACCGTTGGACACCGTTGGACATCGTTGGACATCGTTGGACATCGTGGGACACCGTTGGACATCGCTGGACACCGTTGGACATCGTTGGACACCGTGGGACAACGTGGGACAACGTGGGACACCGTTGGACACCGTGGGACAACGTGGGACAACGTGGGACAACGTGGGACAACGTGGGACAACGTGGGACACCGTTGGACACCGTTGGACATCGTTGGACATCGTTGGACATCGTGGGACACCGTTGGACAACGTGGGACAACGTGGGACAACGTGGGACAACGTGGGACAACGTGGGACACCGTTGGACAACGTGGGACACCGTGGGACAACGTGGGACAACGTGGGACAACGTGGGACAACGTGGGACAACGTGGGACAACGTGGGACAACGTGGGACAACGTGGGACAACGTGGGACATCGTGGGACAACGTGGGACAACGTGGGACAACGTGGGACAACGTGGGACATCGTTGGACACCGTTGGACACCGTGGGACAACGTGGGACAACGTGGGACAACGTGGGACAACGTGGGACAACGTGGGACAACGTGGGACAACGTGGGACAACGTGGGACAACGTGGGACAACGTGGGACACCGTTGGACATCGTTGGACAACGTGGGACAACGTGGGACAACGTGGGACAACGTGGGACAACGTGGGACAACGTGGGACAACGTTGGACACCGTGGGACACCGTGGGACAACGTGGGACAACGTGGGACAACGTGGGACAACGTGGGACAACGTGGGACAACGTGGGACACCGTTGGACATCGTTGGACACCGTGGGACAACGTGGGACAACGTGGGACAACGTGGGACAACGTGGGACAACGTGGGACACCGTTGGACACCGTGGGACACCGTTGGACACCGTTGGACATCGTTGGACACCGTGGGACAACGTGGGACAACGTGGGACAACGTGGGACAACGTGGGACAACGTGGGACACCGTTGGACACCGTGGGACACCGTTGGACACCGTTGGACATCGTTGGACACCGTGGGACAACGTGGGACAACGTGGGACAACGTGGGACAACGTGGGACAACGTGGGACAACGTGGGACAACGTGGGACAACGTGGGACAACGTGGGACATCGTGGGACAACGTGGGACAACGTGGGACAACGTGGGACAACGTGGGACACCGTTGGACAACGTGGGACACCGTGGGACATCGTTGGACACCGTGGGACAACGTGGGACAACGTGGGACCACGTGGGACAACGTGGGACAACGTGGGACAACGTGGGACAACGTGGGACAACGTGGGACAACGTGGGACATCGTTGGACATCATTGGACACCGTGGGACAACGTGGGACAACGTGGGACAACGTGGGACAACGTGGGACAACGTGGGACAACGTGGGACAACGTGGGACAACGTGGGACAACGTGGGACAACGTGGGACAACGTTGGACACCGTTGGACATCGTTGGACACCGTGGGACAACGTGGGACAACGTGGGACAACGTGGGACAACGTAGGACAACGTGGGACAACGTGGGACAACGTGGGACAACTTGGGACAACGTGGGACAACGTGGGACAACGTGGGACATCGTGGGACAACGTGGGACAACGTGGGACAACGTGGGACAACGTGGGACACCGTTGGACAACGTGGGACACCGTTGGACATCGTTGGACACCGTGGGACAACGCGGGACAACGTGGGACAACGTGGGACACCGTTGGACACCGTTGGACATCGTTGGACATCGTTGGACATCGTGGGACACCGTTGGACATCGTTGGACATCGTTGGACACCGTGGGACAACGTGGGACAACGTGGGACAACGTGGGACAACGTGGGACAACGTGGGACAACGTGGGACAACGTGGGACAACGTGGGACAACGTGGGACAACGTGGGACAACGTGGGACAACGTGGGACACCGTTGGACATCGTTGGACAACGTGGGACAACGTGGGACAACGTGGAACAACGTGGGACAACGTGGGACAACGTGGGACAACGTGGGACAACGTGGGACACCGTTGGACACCGTGGGACACCGTTGGACACCGTTGGACATCGTTGGACACCGTGGGACAACGTGGGACAACGTGGGACAACGTGGGACAACGTGGGACAACGTGGGACAACGTGGGACAACGTGGGACATCGTGGGACAACGTGGGACAACGTGGGACAACGTGGGACAACGTGGGACAACGTGGGACACCGTTGGACAACGTGGGACACCGTTGGACATCGTTGGACACCGTGGGACAACGTGGGACAACGTGGGACAACGTGGGACACCGTTGGACACCGTTGGACATCGTTGGACATCGTTGGACATCGTGGGACACCGTTGGACATCGCTGGACACCGTTGGACATCGTTGGACACCGTGGGACAACGTGGGACAACGTGGGACACCGTTGGACACCGTGGGACAACGTGGGACAACGTGGGACAACGTGGGACAACGTGGGACAACGTGGGACACCGTTGGACACCGTTGGACATCGTTGGACATCGTTGGACATCGTGGGACACCGTTGGACAACGTGGGACAACGTGGGACAACGTGGGACAACGTGGGACAACATGGGACAACGTGGGACAACGTGGGATACCGTTGGATACCGTGGGACACCGTTGGACACCGTGGGACAACGTGGGACAACGTGGGACAACGTGGGACAACGTCGGACAACGTGGGACAACGTGGGACAATGTGGGACAACGTGGGACAACGTGGGACAACGTGGGACAACGTGGGACAACGTGGGACAACGTGGGACAACGTGGGACATCGTGGGACAACGTGGGACAACGTGGAACAACGTGGGACAACGTGGGACATCGTTGGACACCGTTGGACACCGTGGGACAACGTGGGACAACGTGGGACAACGTGAGACAACGTGGGACACCGTTGGACAACGTGGGACTCCGTTGGACATCGTTGGACTCCGTTGGACATCGTTGGACACCGTGGGACAACGTGGGACAACGTGGGACAACGTGGGACAACGTGGGACACCGTTGGACACCGTTGGACATCGTTGGACACCGTTGGACACCGTTGGACACCGTGGGACAACGTGGGACAACGTGGGACAACGTGGGACAACGTGGGACAACGTGGGACAACGTGGGACAACGTGGGACAACGTGGGACAACGTGGGACAACGTGGGACAACGTGGGACAACGTGGGACAACGTGGGACACCGTTGGACACCGTGGGACACCGTTGGACACCGTTGGACATCGTTGGACACCGTGGGACAACGTGGGACAACGTGGGACAACGTGGGACACCGTTGGACACCGTTGGACATCGTTGGACATCGTTGGACATCGTGGGACACCGTTGGACATCGCTGGACACCGTTGGACATCGTTGGACACCGTGGGACAACGTGGGACAACGTGGGACACCGTTGGACACCGTGGGACAACGTGGGACAACGTGGGACAACGTGGGACAACGTGGGACAACGTGGGACACCGTTGGACACCGTTGGACATCGTTGGACATCGTTGGACATCGTGGGACACCGTTGGACATCGTTGGACACCGTGGGACAACGTGGGACAACGTGGGACACCGTTGGACACCGTGGGACAACGTGGGACAACGTGGGACAACGTGGGACAACGTGGGACAACGTGGGACACCGTTGGACACCGTTGGACATCGTTGGACATCGTTGGACATCGTGGGACACCGTTGGACAACGTGGGACAACGTGGGACAACGTGGGACAACGTGGGACAACGTGGGACAACGTGGGACAACGTGGGAAAACGTGGGACAACGTGGGACACCGTTGGACATCGCTGGACACCGTTGGACATCGTTGGACACCGTGGGACAACGTGGGACAACGTGGGACAACGTGGGACAACGTGGGACAACGTGGGACAACGTGGGACAACGTAGGAAAACGTGGGACAACGTGGGACACCGTTGGACATCGCTTTACACCGTTGGACATCGTTGGACACCGTGGGACAACGTGGGACAACGTGGGACAACGTGGGACAACGTGGGACAACGTGGGACAACGTGGGACAACGTGGGACAACGTGGGACAACGTGGGACAACGTGGGACAACGTGGGACATCGTGGGACAACGTGGGACAACGTGGGACAACGTGGGACAACGTGGGACAACGTGGGACAACGTGGGACAACGTGGAACAACGTGGGACAACGTGGGACAACGTGGGACAACGTGGGACAACGTGGGACATCGTGGGACAACGTGGGACAACGTGGGACAACGTGGGACAACGTGGGACAACGTGGGACACCGTTGGACACCGTGGGACACCGTTGGACACCGTTGGACATCGTTGGACACCGTGGGACAACGTGGGACAACGTGGGACAACGTGGGACAACGTGGGACAACGTGGGACAACGTGGGACATCGTGGGACAACGTGGGACAACGTGGGACAACGTGGGACAACGTGGGACAACGTGGGACACCGTTGGACAACGTGGGACACCGTTGGACATCGTTGGACACCGTGGGACAACGTGGGACAACGTGGGACAACGTGGGACACCGTTGGACACCGTTGGACATCGTTGGACACCGTGGGACAACGTGGGACAACGTGGGACAACGTGGGACAACGTGGGACAACGTGGGACACCGTTGGACACCGTGGGACACCGTTGGACACCGTTGGACATCGTTGGACACCGTGGGACAACGTGGGACAACGTGGGACAACGTGGGACAACGTGGGACAACGTGGGACAACGTGGGACAACGTGGGACAACGTGGGACAACGTGGGACATCGTGGGACAACGTGGGACAACGTGGGACAACGTGGGACAACGTGGGACACCGTTGGACAACGTGGGACACCGTGGGACATCGTTGGACACCGTGGGACAACGTGGGACAACGTGGGACCACGTGGGACAACGTGGGACAACGTGGGACAACGTGGGACAACGTGGGACAACGTGGGACAACGTGGGACATCGTGGGACATCATTGGACACCGTGGGACAACGTGGGACAACGTGGGACAACGTGGGACAACGTGGGACAACGTGGGACAACGTGGGACAACGTGGGACAACGTGGGACAACGTGGGACAACGTGGGACAACGTTGGACACCGTTGGACATCGTTGGACACCGTGGGACAACGTGGGACAACGTGGGACAACGTGGGACAACGTGGGACAACGTGGGACAACGTGGGACAACGTGGGACAACTTGGGACAACGTGGGACAACGTGGGACAACGTGGGACATCGTGGGACAACGTGGGACAACGTGGGACAACGTGGGACAACGTGGGACACCGTTGGACAACGTGGGACACCGTTGGACATCGTTGGACACCGTGGGACAACGCGGGACAACGTGGGACAACGTGGGACACCGTTGGACACCGTTGGACATCGTTGGACATCGTTGGACATCGTGGGACACCGTTGGACATCGTTGGACATCGTTGGACACCGTGGGACAACGTGGGACAACGTGGGACAACGTGGGACAACGTGGGACAACGTGGGACAACGTGGGACAACGTGGGACAACGTGGGACAACGTGGGACAACGTGGGACAACGTGGGACAACGTGGGACACCGTTGGACATCGTTGGACAACGTGGGACAACGTGGGACAACGTGGAACAACGTGGGACAACGTGGGACAACGTGGGACAACGTGGGACAACGTGGGACACCGTTGGACACCGTGGGACACCGTTGGACACCGTTGGACATCGTTGGACACCGTGGGACAACGTGGGACAACGTGGGACAACGTGAGACAACGTGGGACAACGTGGGACAACGTGGGACAACGTGGGACAACGTGGGACATCGTGGGACAACGTGGGACAACGTGGGACAACGTGGGACAACGTGGGACAACGTGGGACACCGTTGGACAACGTGGGACACCGTTGGATATCGTTGGACACCGTGGGACAACGTGGGACAACGTGGGACAACGTGGGACACCGTTGGACACCGTTGGACATCGTTGGACATCGTTGGACATCGTGGGACACCGTTGGACATCGCTGGACACCGTTGGACATCGTTGGACACCGTGGGACAACGTGGGACAACGTGGGACACCGTTGGACACCGTGGGACAACGTGGGACAACGTGGGACAACGTGGGACAACGTGGGACAACGTGGGACACCGTTGGACACCGTTGGACATCGTTGGACATCGTTGGACATCGTGGGACACCGTTGGACAACGTGGGACAACGTGGGACAACGTGGGACAACGTGGGACAACGTGGGACAACGTGGGACAACGTGGGAAAACGTGGGACAACGTGGGACACCGTTGGACATCGCTGGACACCGTTGGACATCGTTGGACACCGTGGGACAACGTGGGACAACGTGGGACAACGTGGGACAACGTGGGACAACGTGGGACAACGTGGGAAAACGTGGGACAACGTGGGACACCGTTGGACATCGCTGGACACCGTTGGACATCGTTGGACACCGTGGGACAACGTGGGACAACGTGGGACACCGTGGGACAACGTGGGACAACGTGGGACAACGTGGGACAACGTGGGACAACGTGGGACAACGTGGGACAACGTGGGACAACGTGGGACAACGTGGGACATCGTGGGACAACGTGGGACAACGTGGGACAACGTTGGACAACGTGGGACAACGTGGGACAACGTGGGACAACGTGGAACAACGTGGGACAACGTGGGACAACGTGGGACAACGTGGGACATCGTGGGACAACGTGGGACAACGTGGGACAACGTGGGACAACGTGGGACATCGTTGGACACCGTTGGACACCGTGGGACAACGTGGGACAACGTGGGACAACGTGGGACAACGTGGGACAACGTGGGACAACGTGGGACAACGTGGGACAACGTGGGACAACGTGGGACAACGTGGGACAACGTGGGACAACGTGGGACAACGTGGGACAACGTGGGACAACGTGGGACAACGTGGGACAACGTGGGACAACGTGGGACATCGTGGGACAACGTGGGACAACGTGGGACAACGTGGGACAACGTGGGACACCGTTGGACAACGTGGGACACCGTTGGACACCGTTGGACACCGTGGGACAACGTGGGACAACGTGGGACAACGTGGGAAACCATGGAACAACGTGGGACAACGTGGGACACCGTTGGACATCGTTGGACATCGTTGGACACCGTGGGACAACGTGGGACAACGTGGGAAAACGTGGGACAACGTGGGACACCGTTGGACATCGTTGGACACCGTTGGACATCGTTGGACACCGTGGGACAACGTGGGACAACGTGGGACAACGTGGGACAACGTGGGACAACGTGGGACAACGTGGGACAACGTGGGACAACGTGGGACAACGTGGGACAACGTGGGACAACGTGGGACATCGTGGGACAACGTGGGACAACGTGGGACAACGTGGGACAACGTGGGACATCGTTGGTCACCGTTGGACACCGTGGGACAACGTGGGACAACGTGGGACCACGTGGGACAACGTGGGACAACGTGGGACAACGTGGGACAACGTGGGACAACGTGGGACATCGTGGGACAACGTGGGACAACGTGGGACAACGTGGGACAACGTGGGACAACGTGGGACACCGTTGGACACCGTTGGACACCGTTGGACACCGTTGGACATCGTTGGACACCGTGGGACAACGTGGGACAACGTGGGACAACGTGGGAAACCATGGAACAACGTGGGACAACGTGGGACATCGTGGGACAACGTGGGACAACGTGGGACAACGTGGGACACCGTTGGACACCGTTGGACACCGTTGGACACCGTTGGACATCGTTGGACACCGTGGGACAACGTGGGACAACGTGGGACAACGTGGGACACCGTTGGACACCGTTGGACACCGTTGGACACCGTTGGACACCGTTGGACATCGTTGGACACCGTGGGACAACGTGGGACAACGTGGGACAACGTGGGAAACCATGGAACAACGTGGGACAACGTGGGACATCGTGGGACAACGTGGGACAACGTGGGACAACGTGGGACACCGTTGGACACCGTTGGACACCGTTGGACACCGTTGGACATCGTTGGACACCGTGGGACAACGTGGGACAACGTGGGACAACGTGGGAAACCATGGAACAACGTTTGGACAACGTGGGACACCGTTGGACATCGTTGGACATCGTTGGACACCGTGGGACAACGTGGGACAACGTGGGACAACGTGGGACAACGTGGGAAACCATGGAACAACGTGGGACAACTTGGGACAACGTGGGACAACGTGGGACAACGTGGGACAACGTGGGACAACGTGGGACAACGTGGGACAACGTGGGACAACGTGGGACAACGTGGGACATCGTGGGACAACGTGGGACAACGTGGGACAACGTGGGACAACGTGGGAAACCATTGAACAACGTGGGACAACGTGGGACACCGTTGGACATCGTTGGACAACGTGGGACAACGTGGGACAACGTGGGACAACGTGGGACAACGTGGGACAACGTGGGACAACGTGGGACACCGTTGGACACCGTGGGACACCGTTGGACACCGTTGGACATCGTTGGACACCGTGGGACAACGTGGGACAACGTGGGACAACGTGGGACAACGTGGGACAACGTGGGACAACGTGGGACAACGTGGGACAACGTGGGACAACGTGGGACAACGTGGGACAACGTGGGACAACGTGGGACATCGTTTGACAACGTGGGACAACGTGGGACAACGTCGGACAACGTGGGACACCGTTGGACAACGTGGGACACCGTTGGACATCGTTGGACACCGTGGGACAACGTGGGACAACGTGGGACAACGTGGGACAACGTGGGACAACGTGGGACAACGTGGGACAACGTGGGACAACGTGGGACAACGTGGGACAACGTGGGACAACGTGGGACAACGTGGGACAACGTGGGACAACGTTGGACACCGTGGGACACCGTTGGACACCGTTGGACATCGTTGGACACCGTGGGACAACGTGGGACAACGTGGGAAAACGTGGGACAACGTGGGACAACGTGGGACAACGTGGGACAACGTGGGACAACGTGGGGAACCGTGGGACAACGTGGGACAACGTGGAACAACGTGGGACACCGTTGGACAACGTGGGACACCGTTGGACATCGTTGGACACCGTGGGACAACGTGGGACACCGTTGGACATCGTTGGACACCGTGGGACAACGTGGGACAACGTGGGACAACTTGGGACACCGTTGGACACCGTTGGACACCGTTGGACACCGTTGGACATCGTTGGACACCGTGGGACAACGTGGGACAACGTGGGACAACGTGGGACAACGTGGGAAACCATGGAACAACGTGGGACAACGTGGGACATCGTGGGACAACGTGGGACAACGTGGGACAACGTGGGACACCGTTGGACACCGTTGGACACCGTTGGACACCGTTGGACATCGTTGGACACCGTGGGACAACGTGGGACAACGTGGGACAACGTGGGAAACCATGGAACAACGTGGGACAACGTGGGACAACGTTGGACATCGTTGGACATCGTTGGACACCGTGGGACAACGTGGGACAACGTGGGACAACGTGGGACAACGTGGGAAACCATGGAACAACGTGGGACAACGTGGGACAACGTGGGACAACGTGGGACAACGTGGGACAACGTGGGACAACGTGGGACAACGTGGGACAACGTGGGACATCGTTTGACAACGTGGGACAACGTGGGACAACGTGGGACAACGTGGGACACCGTTGGACAACGTGGGACACCGTTGGACATCGTTGGACACCGTGGGACAACGTGGGACAACGTGGGAAAACGTGGGACAACGTGGGACAACGTGGGACAACGTGGGACAACGTGGGAAAACGTGGGACAACGTGGGACAACGTGGGACAACGTGGGACAACGTGGGACAACGTGGGACAACGTGGGACAACGTGGGACAACGTGGGACAACGTGGGACATCGTGGGACAACGTGGGACAACGTGGGACAACGTGGGACAACGTGGGACAACGTGGGACACCGTTGGACATCGTTGGACACCGTGGGACAACGTGGGACAACGTGGGACAACGTGGGACACCGTTGGACACCGTTGGACACCGTTGGGCACCGTTGGACATCGTTGGACACCGTGGGACACCGTTGGACATCGTTGGACACCGTGGGACAACGCGGGACAACGTGGGACAACGTGGGACACCGTTGGACACCGTTGGACATCGTTGGACATCGTTGGACATCGTGGGACACCGTTGGACATCGTTGGACATCTTTGGACACCGTGGGACAACGTGGGACAACGTGGGACAACGTGGGACAACGTGGGACAACGTGGGACAACGTGGGACAACGTGGGACAACGTGGGACAACGTGGGACAACGTGGGACAACGTGGGACAACGTGGGACAACGTGGGACAACGTGGGACACCGTTGGACATCGTTGGACAACGTGGGACAACGTGGGACAACGTGGGACAACGTGGGACAACGTGGGACAACGTGGGACACCGTTGGACACCGTGGGACACCGTTGGACACCGTTGGACATCGTTGGACACCGTGGGACAACGTGGGACAACGTGGGACAACGTGGGACAACGTGGGACAACGTGGGACAACGTGGGACAACGTGGGACAACGTGGGACATCGTGGGACAACGTGGGACAACGTGGGACAACGTGGGACAACGTGGGACACCGTTGGACAACGTGGGACACCGTGGGACACCGTTGGACACCGTGGGACACCGTTGGACAACGTTGGACATCGTTGGACACCGTGGGACAACGTGGGACAACGTGGGACAACGTGGGACAACGTGGGACAACGTGGGACAACGTGGGACAACGTGGGACAACGTGGGACACCGTTGGACAACGTGGGACACCGTTGGACATCGTTGGACACCGTGGGACAACGTGGGACAACGTGGGACAACGTGGGACACCGTTGGACACCGTTGGACATCGTTGGACATCGTTGGACATCGTGGGACACCGTTGGACATCGCTGGACACCGTGGGACAACGTGGGACAACGTGGGACAACGTGGGACAACGTGGGACAACGTCGGACAACGTGGGACAACGTGGGACAACGTGGGACAACGTGGGACAACGTGGGACAACGTGGGACAACGTGGGACAACGTGGGACAACGTGGGACAACGTGGGACAACGTGGGACAACGTGGGACACCGTTGGACACCGTTGGACACCGTTGGACACCGTTGGACATCGTTGGACACCGTGGGACAACGTGGGACAACGTGGGACAACGTGGGAAACCATGGAACAACGTGGGACAACGTGGGACACCGTTGGACATCGTTGGACATCTTTGGACACCGTGGGACAACGTGGGACAACGTGGGACAACGTGGGACAACGTGGGACAACGTGGGACAACGTGGGACACCGTTGGACATCGTTGGACACCGTGGGACAACGTGGGACAACGTGGGAAACCATGGAACAACGTGGGACAACGTGGGACACCGTTGGACATCGTTGGACAACGTGGGACAACGTGGGACAACGTGGGACAACGTGGGACAACGTGGGACAACGTGGGACAACGTGGGACAACGTGGGACAACGTGGGACAACGTGGGACAACGTGGGACAACGTGGGACAACGTGGGACAACGTGGGACAACGTGGGACAACGTGGGACAACGTGGGACAACGTGGGACAACGTGGGACAACGTGGGACAACGTGGGACAACGTTGGACATCGTTGGACATCGTTGGACACCGTGGGACAACGTGGGACAACGTGGGACAACGTGGGACAACGTGGGACAACGTGGGACAACGTGGGACAACGTGGGACAACGTGGGACAACGTGGGACAACGTGGGACAACGTGGGACAACGTGGGACA